>NC_136633.1:11772726-11852726 GCF_933228915.1 Telmatherina bonti
TTATATATCTATGCTGTGGACAAGTTCTAAGCAAATCTACTGTCTATTCAGTTAATTATATTCCATTTTCTTATTTCTCTTATTCTTGTTCTTATTTCCACGCGATGCTGCAGAGGCGTGTCAGCAAGGACAGCCCCACAGCATCCAGAGCCTTAAGGAACTCCGGGCGGATCTCATCCACCCCAGGGGTCTTGCCGCCAAGGAGCTTTTTGACCACCTCAGCGACTTCAGCCCCAGAGATAGGAGAGTCCACCCCTGAGTCCACCAGCTCTGCTCCCTCATGGGAAGACGTGTTGGTAGGATTGAGGAGGTCTTCGAAGTATTCCCTCCACCGACCCACAACGTCCCGAGTTGAGGTCAGCAGCTCCCCACCTCCGCTGTACACAGTATCGGGGGCAGTACCGCTGGATTGGCAGACTGGGGTGGTGGTCCCCCTTTTTAAGAAGGGGGACAGGAGGGTGTGTTCCAATTACAGGGGAATCACACTCCTCAGCCTCCCTGGTAAGGTCTATTCAGGGGTCCTGGAGAGGAGGGTCCGCCGGATAGTCGAATCCCGGATTGAGGAGGAGCAGTGTGGTTTTCGTCCTGGTCGCGGAACAGTGGACCAGCTCTATACCCTCTCTGGGGTCCTGGGGGGGCATGGGAGTTTGCCCAACCAGTCTACATGTGCTTTGTGGACCTGGAGAAGGCATTCGACCGTGTCCCCCGGGGGCTCCTGTGGGGGGTACTCCGGGAGTATGGGGTACCGGACCCCCTTGTACGAGCTGTCTGGTCCCTGTACGACAGGTGTCAGAGCTTGGTCCGCATTGCCGGTAGTAAGTCAGATCCGTTTCCGGTGAGGGTTGGACTCCGCCAAGGCTGCCCTTTATCACCGATTCTGTTTATAACTTATATGGACAGAATTTTTAGGCGCAGCCGAGGTGTTGAGGGGATCCGACTTGGTGGCCTCAGGATTGGGTCCCTGCTTTTTGCGGATGACGTGGTCCTGTTGGCTTCATCTGGTCGTGATCTCCAGCTCTCGCTTGAGCGATTCGCGGCCGAGTGTGAAGCGGCTGGGATGAGAATCAGCACCTCCAAATCTGAGACCATGGTCCTCAGCCGGAATAGGGTGGATTGCCCTCTCCGGGTCGGGGGTCAGGTCCTGCCTCAAGTGGAGGAGTTTAAATATCTCGGGGTCTTGTTCACGAGTGAGGGAAGGATGGAGCGTGAGATCGACAGACGGATCGGTGCGGCGTCTGCAGTAATGCGGACTCTGCGCCGGTCTGTCGTGGTGAAGAAGGAGCTGAGCCAGAAGGCGAAGCTCTCGATTTACCAGTCGATCTACGTTCCTACCCTCACCTATGGTCATGAGCTGTGGGTCATGACCGAAAGAACGAGATCTCGTATACAGGCGGCTGAAATGAGTTTCCTCCGCAGTGTGGCCGGGCTCTCCTTTAGAGATAGGGTGAGGAGCTCGGTCATCCGGGAGGGGCTCAGAGTAGAGCCGCTGCTCCTTCGCATCGAGAGGAACCAGTTGAGGTGGCTCGGGCATCTGGTCAGGATGCCTCCTGGACGCCTCCCTGGTGAGGTGTTCCAGGCACGTCCCTCTGGGAGGAGACCCCGGGGAAGACCCAGGACACGCTGGAGGGATTACATCTCTCGGCTGGCCTGGGAACGCCTCAGGATCCCCCCGCAGAGTTGGCAAATGTGGCTGGGGAGAGGGAAGTCTGGGCTTCCCTGCTTAGGCTGCTGCCCCCGCGACCCGACCCCGGATAAGCGGCAGAAGATGGATGGATGGATGGATTGTTCTTATTTCCAGGTATATATATCTATATACATAGTATATAGATATACATACTATACTATAATACAGATCTATATATATACTATATACATAGTATATAGATATATATGACAGTGAAAGTGAAAGAAAAGAGAGAAAATTTTAAAAAGAGCCTTTTTCTACATAACGTTACATATCTGTTATATAGATTAAAGCTCCTCCTTGGCAAAGCAAATTTATGGGTGCAAGGCGACAGCCAGACAGTCTTTCTGCTGCCATGTTGGCTGACAGGACAAGATAGAAGATAAACATAACATGATTAGTTAATAATTTTATTATCCCAAATCAGATTGTGTTTAGCATTAAATCATCTTTTCTGCTTATGTTTTTTTTTTTTTTTTTTCAACACAGATGGTTTAGCTTTCTTTTTTCACTCTGCTTTGGCTTTTATGCCGCTATCATGACTTCTCCTACTACTTGTGATACTTTCATACCATCCATTATGATGAACAAGCATGCCAACGGAGAAGTTGTTCATAAGCAGGAGCAGCTGATTGAGCTTTAAAACATAAAAGTCAAAAGCTTTACAAATGGCAGAAATAAAAGCCTAAATCCCTGACAAGTCGAGGCGAAGATGCCCCAGATGAAGGAAAAGAGCAGGACAGAGAAAGAGGCAGGACTTAACCAATTCTGCCCTTGATCTTCGAAGAGAATATATGATGACTGGCAAATAAAACAAACTGGTGAGGACACAACAGGAAAATCTAACGCAGTGCCGTGTGTTTCAGAGGAACATCGCTGCAGGACCGTAGACCAAACAGAACACATCTCTACCCGCCTTTCAGATTATACAGGCAGACAAAGAGGAAACAATCAGGCATTGCTGAGCTTGTTAACAATCGTGGTGTAAATCTGGATATTGAATTGTTAGCTCTGACTCTCCATCTTTATTATCCACTGAGAAAAATAATCCTAATCATTTTTATGGAAAACATCTCACCCTGCACCACTAATGATGCTACAGGTGACATCATCAGCTCAGCTGTTGCCAGGTTACAAACACAACACCCCAGTGTAATTATGGGGATCACGAGAGATTTCAACCATCCTCCCTCTCTGCTACACTTCTAACTTCAAGCATTCTGTCAACTGCTATGCCAAAGAAGAAGCTCTGGGTTTAGTCTATGAAAATTTGAGAGATGCATAAGGCCATTCTACTCAAAAACAAGACCTTAATCTCATATATCTCACCTCCACCTACACACCAATTATTCAACTGCAAACTGTGACAAAAAGCATTGTGAGGAGGTGGTAACAGAGAGGGGAAGAAACTCTGAAAAGGGACTTTAAAGCCAAATATAGTGGGCAACATAGATTAAATCAATGCTTTTACTGAGTGTGTAACGGACTACCTGACTACCTCTGTAAGGTGAGCATCATCCCCACCAAGACAGTAAGACTGAAGAAACACTGGACAGAGTCAGAGACCTGACAGTGATGGCGTTTTCCTCCCCAGCCGACAGTCATATAAACCTCACACCCTTCTTCGACCCACAGTTTCCTTGTTACACCTCTGTAATGTCACCCTGAGTCTGGTCATGAACTGAACTGAGACAGGACTAAACATTCAGAAGGTGTCCACCCCGGGGTCCTTATGGCCTGAAGATTATGTGGGTTTATAGAACATCTTCAACTAGTCAGGAACCTAAAAGAATATCATCTATTTGTCCTTACTGACTACAGACCAGAGGCCTGTACTGCGAAGAAAGATCAGCATTCTCGTTGCATCTCTCCGACACCTGGGCTGGCTTACCCGGACATTTAGGATCTGTAAGTGGTACTACGCAGACGGTTATCAGCTCACACTGAGTTTGCAGCCTCTGACCAATGAACATCAAGAAACCCTGCAGAGCATCACGGTGAAGGAGCAGAAATTCAGAAATATGACGAATTTAAACACATCACTCAGGCCAAAAGCAACACTGTTACCATAGCAACAGCCAGGAAAGACTGCTGACGGAACATAGTTAACTCGTAAATTTGGCAGATTATATAATATAAATTTTGTCTGATAATATAAATGGACAGTACTGTAATTACTTCATTACAGCCCAGACGTTTCCTCAGATCCTTATTTATATTGGATTTTAAGTTTAGCGCACCAAATCTGCACACCAAACAGAATGGGCAGCACCATTTTTAAAGATTTTATTGGCCAGGAGGTGGTGTTCTAAACTCTTTAATCTCTTATCTCTTATCTAAAAACACAACCTGCTCCAGAGGTACCACAGAATGATATACTCCAGTAAGAAGTAACCTAGCCATAGTACAGAAAACCCTGGGTTAACCCTAAAGTTACCTCCAGAGTAGTAAATCCAGGTTTGTAGTACAGTCCTCAAATGTCTCACATCTTGAAAGTCCCGTTCTTGTTTCACCGAAACATAACTTATCACTCCAGATTTCAAGTTGAAGATGCAATCATCTACCAACACAGGCAACGCTGCGTCGTTCATGTTCTTTGATTTCTTCTTTCTGAGTTAGAGGCTCAAAAAACCATGCAGATGCCTCTACAGCGGCCTGAATTATTGACTACTGTACAAACAGAGCGCAGATTCTGAGGCCTAATGGTTGTGTGTCTGAGAGGGTGTTCAGCAACGCAAGAGCACCACAAGGGACCGTACCCTGTCGTCTACAGAAACACAAAGTTGACTGCATTTCAGATGTTAGGGTGGACACAAGGATGGAAAACTAGTTTTCTACCACATTAAAACCAATAATCCCATCTTAAATGGTAACTAGACATGGATAATCAATGTAAATGATAGGAGTAGAAACATTGTAATCACTATTTTCTTTTACTGAGACAATAGTTTAGACAGAAACTGCAACACTACAGCAGTCTACATGGCCGACTCTACTTATTGAGGAAACCTTCAACATTTGTATGAAAGATGTTGCATATTTTGTTATAAGTTTGTTGTAGAAAATACAGTCAGATTTGCAGGGCAGCAGCAGAAGCCAGAGAATAAAAAAGAGTGATCAAACTGATCAATTTGAAGGGCTCATAAAGCCAAATTTCCAGATAATAATGCTGCAGACATTGTTGAACATTATGGACAACTCTGTACGACAATATGATGGAACAACGGTGTTTGTTCAGTCAGGGGCTTCTTAAGCTCCATTACCAACTTTTATCATGACTAATGACAATTATTTACTTACAAGGATATAATTTTTCTTTAGGTATTAGCAACATCTAATTCAATTAAGTTCAGTTAAGTTAATGAAAAATTGTAGTTAGCTCTGAGTGGTGATATGTACTAAAAACTAAAAGCAGTGATTCTTAACCATGGGCCCGTGATTCAGCCTTGGGCAGTTTTAGTTTTGTGGGACAACAGATCAGTTAAAGCCATGAGAGAAAGGTTAATACTGTTGTTGGGCCGGAAGTCAAGAGTCAGCGAGCCGCATGCGATGAGGAACACTGTCATAGGGCGTCTCAGCCCCCTGTCTGGGTTCACCACATAAATCATAGGCGTTCTGAGTTTGGTGAATTTCACCATGAGCTGCATGCTGATCGCTCTGATTTGTTGACGCCCCACATCAAGCTGCAAAAGTTCGGATTTTCCATTTCTGGCTTTTGCAGCGCGTTGCGCGTAACCTGATAGAACTTTTTTAATTTTCGGCGCATAACCTGCATGTCGCCGCAGCAAACGCTGAAAACGCGCCACGAGAAAGCTTGATGCCTCTTTGATGCCTCCTTGACGTCTCCGTGACGCGCCTCCACATAGACTTTACATGTAAACCTCTTGACGCTCTTGATGCTCAAAACGTGTTTGGTGTGAACAAACCGTTACTCTTGATAAAACTTTAGCTGAATTTGAATGGGTCTTGGACCACTTTGTACTGGTCAACTTGGTCATCGAGGTCAACAAAGTTAAGAATCCCTGCTTTAAATATGAAAAAAGCTTCATAAAATGTACCTGAATGTAGCATTCTCCAGGTGGTACTGTTCGCTGGCCAACAATGAATTGCCAGAACAAGATAGCAGGAGCCCACAAGATGAATGACAGGATCCATGCTGCTGCGATCATTAATCCTGCCATCTTAGTTGTTCTTCTAGTCGGATACGTAAGTGGCTTGGTCACGCAGAAATAGCGATCAAAACTGATGATCAATAAATTCATTACAGAGGCGTTTGAAACAACGTAATCTAAAGCTAACCACAAGTCACAGACCACCGGTCCAAGTGGCCAGTAGCCAACAATGATGTAGACTGTGTACAAATTCATGCTGAAAACACCAATGATTAAGTCAGCACATGCTAATGAAAATAAGAAATAGTTATTAACAGTCTGTAAGTGGCGGTTTACTTTGATCGACAGCATAACTAAAATATTTCCGGTAACAGTCACAAAGCTCAGAGATCCTGTCACCAAAGCTATAAAAAACATCTCCAGAGCTTTATACGGACTTCCTGCCTGCACTTCATTGTCAACAAGCGAGCAGGATGCTGAATCGTTGCTGGACTCGTTGCACGAGGTGTTGAACAGCAGGTCAGCTGACTGGTTGACCAATGAACCTGGAAGAAAAAACGAGACAGGATAAATATCAGGTTTACGGTGCGACATTGTGAAAAGTATTTCTGACATTTTTAACAATGGTCATGTTAGTAATGATTGTTAGTAATTATGATATGCCTCTTTTCCATTCGCAACAGCTTGTCTCAACTTAACTCGCCTCAACTCGTCTCACCTTGGTCCTGGTTTTTTTTCCTTTACATTTTGGTACCAGGTCTAAAGTGGGCGGGGTTTGTGTGAAATCGCTGTGATGTCAGAGCTGTGCACAATAAGCTCTATAACAACACAGGGCCGAGAGGCAATCTGTGACTTGCCAATCGCTGACCTTAAATTATATCCATTTGTTGGAACCACGTCCAATCTCCTCTGTTTGATCCAGTCCCACCATTGTGGTCCTTGACCTGCCGATAGTCACTTTAGAGCTTCTTCAGCTTCTCGACACTAATGAAAACTCCATTGCTAGCCGTACCCATCGAGTCGGAAAGCTCTTGTTAGATTTTTTTCATTTTGTGTAGCTCCATCTAGTTCCCTCTGTATCGTTTCCTCAGCAACCAAGCAAAGAAATGTCTCCACCTTCAGAGTCAGAACATGGAACAGACTGTTATTGTGGCATTGCTTGTCAGGAAATGTAAACAACTTGCGAGTTGGAGTCGCTTTTCCAGTGATTTCACTCCCTGATCTCTGACTGGCTGCGCCCCTGACCAATAGCGGCATGCAGTCTGGCAACGTCAAAAAAACCCTGACTCAGCTCGCTTAGAACCTGGGCTGAGGAGTAACAAAAACAGTACCAGTAAACTGGTACAAAAGCCTAGAGGAAAACCCTACAAACCGAGTGGAGACGAGTTAAGTTGAGACAAGCTGATACTAATGGAAAAGGGCCTTTAGTAGCAGTTGGAGGAAAGGTGTACATCTCTGAGGTGGCACAGTAATAAGATTTAACATAACGTCAAAATAAACTGCAAACAAGTAGGTGATAAAAGACAACGAAGAAGGTTTGGACATTACAGGAACACAATGTGGTACAGAACCATTCATAACATTTAAAAGTCTGTTGATGCCAATCTGTAAAATATGCCAGAATACCCAACTTTAAGCCACAACCCCCAAGATAAGACACACTGATGTTCACGAACCCACCCCTCATGTGACAATTAAGTGTGTGTTGTATCAGTTGTGTCATCCAGCAGCATTCTCTACATGTAAGACTGTAAAACTGACAGAATCATCATAAAGGAGAATAAAGTGATTTTTGGTGGCTTTGGTTCCTCGTTGTGGCAAAGCACCTAGATGCCCAAAATTAGCTTGTCTCTTGGAGAAAACACAAAATTAAGATTTTTTAATATGACATATCTACTAACTGTGTTGTGCTAAAAAATATAATGCGCTAATTTTACCAATTTATCTCTGCATTAATGTTTTAATTTTGACAGCCTTGGTGAAAATCCCAAATTTATTTTAAAAATGTAGGTTACATATTTTTTCACATTTACAGGCAGGTCCTTGGGTTACGTGGTTCGTGACTTACATCATTTTTACTTTATAACGCTCAATATATAAATGTAAATAAAAGAAATAGAGCAAGTTCTGAAGTTATGAGGGTCTGTATAAGCTCTTACGATAAGTAGGTACCATGAGTTTGAGGCTGAGACGACGCCTCAGTGTTTGCATGTTCAGTATATTTTAATTGAAATGTCAATTTTAATACCCTGTACTGTTTTTCCATGATTATGATGTATAATACATGTATTTACATAGTTATTTAGTGACCAAGGGGGCATTTAGGGGGTATTTGAAGATTTAAAATCTGACTTACGTGGAATTTCGAGTTACACCGCGGCATAGGAGCAGAACCTATGTGTAAACCGAAGACTGCCTAATTTTTGCAACCCCCTGAAATTTTCTCATGACCCCCATAGGGGTCCCAACCTTCAGTTTGTGAACCACTGAACAATGCAATAAGAAGGGATAAAAAATAAATTTAAAAAAATGCATGAATAAAAATAAAAACAAGTTTTTGACTCAACTCATGGAGAATAATTAGATGGAAAGATGCTTTTTTATATCAGCCTGCAACCATAAACCATAAATCAACTATATATGTCCAGTGCAGTACTGGATAAAACAAAATGAACTAAAACAGTCCTCTTGTTGTTTCTATTATAAACACACCAGCAACTGATAATAATTCCCAATGACCAGCGAAATGAAAGCGAGGAAGAGTGGAAAGCTTGACTAACTGGTCAGCGGTCATGACATCATTCAGCAATAACATTAAAATTTCATGCCTAGTGTTGTAATGTGCATCCTTGTACCACAAAACAGCTATGTGTGGACACAACAACTCGGACTTCCCAGATCAGACAAGTCCGGAGACCAGGGGGGGGCAGTGGATTGATGGGAGACCAAAGGCTGGGAACACATTACACCAGTCATAAAATTGCTTCACCGTCTCCCCATGCATTTCAGAATTGATTTGAAAGTTCTTTTAGTGGTTTATAAACATCTTAATGGTCTTGAATTCTTATTTATTTGACAAGTTAGCGATCAGAGTGAAAAATAGCATGGGGAGTGGGGATGTTGGTGCTGCTGGTATCTGACTGCATATGAGAGACAGATTATGATCAAGTGTGTTTATGTAATCTACTTTGTGCTACTTTTTAGTCTGAAAAGTGGTTTATAAATAACATTAGATTAGATTTGATTGAATTCGGCCTGTTTCAGCACATCCACTGGATTGTGAAATGTATTAAGATCTTAAGATTCTAGGTCTTTCATGGATAGTGATCACAATAGTGGACACATATTTACAAGTGTTTTTCTTGCATATTCATAACTGAGGATGGTATATTTGTAAACCATTTTAGTGGGTGTTAGTGAGTCATCCAAAACATTATCACCCACTGAAGAATAAATAAATATATTGATATAGTTAAACAAAAGTAAATTATAATCATCCAAGTTTGCCTTTGTGATAAATAGGAATTATACAGATATAAAATATTATATAATTATGATTCATTCATTCATTCATTCATTTTCTGAACCGCTTATTCCAATTCAGGGTCGCGGGGAAGCTGGAGCCTATCCCAGCTGGCTTTGGGCGACAGGTAGGGTACACCTTGGACAGCTCGCCAGTCCATCGCAGATAATTATGATTATATATTATTTTATAAATATTTCATATTTAATAGAATAAATCATGATAAATTCAAAATATCACAAATAAATTTAAAAAAGTATCAGTGCATTTTTTTTTTTTTTTTTTTTTAAAGTAGCATTATTGTTTGCTTAAAACAGGCATAAAAGGGCTAAAGCAGGGGTCCCCAAATTCTACCATCCTGCAAATTTCAGATTTTTTCACACTTTTCCTACACATCTGAATCGAATGAATGTCTCATTTGCAGGTCTATGCAGAGCTGGATGACATGCAGAAGAGGAATTCAACTGATTCAGGTGTGTTGCATCTAAAAGTTACAGGATGCGAAATCTCCAGGACCAGACTACTAGTCTAGAGGTTAACAGCTCGGGTTATTTGTTGTCTTCCTCCAGCTCTAAATCTAGTTCAATAGGCTTCAACATCTGACAGAGAAGCCATGTATTGTAAACGTGGTTTTAAAGTCTAAAACTTGACAAACAGAAACTGAAGTCAACAGTATAACAGAAGTGGAAGTATAAAGTCTCACATGGGGTGCAAGTTTAATTTAAGTATGAGATCTCCATTCTTTTTCTATTTGAACATGTTTTCCTACCATTGGTAATATATGTCACCACCCTGCAAGTAAAAGAAACAACACATTAACTCTGTGTGAAGTATACCAAACATTGTAGTCAGGGAATGCCATTGCCTTGGTAACTTCAGCACCAGGGCTGGAGTGTTAAAGTTTCAGCAAATCATTCCAAAGAAACAAAATTCACCCATTCCTTCATTTTCTATTCCCACTTTTTATTAATCCTTTTCAGGATAATTGGTGGATGGAGCTCATCCCAGCTTTCAAAGGCCAAGAATCAGTTTAGGATAAACCATTAACCTGACGTGCATGTCTTTAGAAGAAACTCAGAGGATGCTCACACTGGTAGCCCCCACATGCAAGTGGTCCGTTTCAACAGGATTAATGTTAATCACGTTACAGTTACAGATGCTCTGAACCTGGTATTTGCAATTAAATCCATACCATTTGTAATCAGCTTGCTTTAAAAGATACTTCCACGACTGAACATCCTTTTAATCTGCGAAACTCTACAGAAAATACAGAAAGTATCCACATAATATTACATTAACTATATACAACAAGAGCGCAAAGCAAAAAATTCAAAAGCATAAAATGTATGTGACAAAATGAAAGAGTAACTAGATGCTCAACATTGCATTAGACTTAAACTATTATTAAAAGTTCTTAGAAAATACTGCATGACAACCAGCCTGATTCATTAGAAACTTTCTCTGGTAGCATATGCTCTATAAATGGCTTTGTAATGACTCCACTGTCTGAGATAAACTATGTCCCAGTCCAAATCTTGATCTCGTTTTAATCTGGACTCATTATTGTCCCATATTTTTCTCCAGATAAACCCTCGGCTGCAGCATGAAACATTGCATATGAGAGAGACGCTGGCCTATAAACCTCTAAATGACAAATACCAACAGATCCATATCTACTGTTTATATCCAGACATCATGTAATAAATGGGCTTGATGGGATGGTTCTAAAGAGCAACATTTGCTCTAAGTGCTGAGTGTTGCTGTTAGAAAACAAAGCATGATGAAGAACTGGGAGCAAATCAAGAACTGGTTCCTGATAACACAAGACCACAACAAGAAGAGTGCAGCATCGTTTTTAAATACAACTCTAAATGCCGCAAGCATGTTGTAAAATTAAGCAATCTGTCCTGAACCAGTAACTGGTATGGGACCAGTATTTGGTGTAAAACCAACTACAACATCTATATTTTCTGCATATTTTCTGTTTTAGACTTGGCAGAAAGTATTGCAAAAGAAATTAATTTGACAGGATTAACATTCTGTCACTTATTTTTCTTATCTCTCACAATGAGGCCGTGAAGGATTAAGTGGAAGATGACTTAATTGAGGGCTTTTGCCAAAACATGTCTTTTTCTCCTGTATTTGATGCATAAAATACACAAAAACTTGGCAAAACACAAATGTCTGTAAGATCTTCACAAATTCAATTTTCTACTTATTAACTTATTAACGATTGGTAAGGGAAAGAAGATAAAGGTTTTCCTGAAGGTCTAGATGACCACAGAAGCCCTTGCTGTACCTTTGATGGAGGTCTTCCATGTGGAAGAGTTGGCTTAGTGGGATATAGAGAGCAAATGCAGTTAACCTTGGGGCCGGAAAGAGATTTGATCATAACCAAGCTCGTGTGTTTGTGGAAAAAGCTGTTAATGCATTCCTTGAATTTCTTGAGAAAATGGTTGCATAAAGTGCCTTGACCCTAAGTGGCCATTACTGGAGCGTTGTGCTGAATGAAAAAGCAAAAAGGGCAGTAGTAGCGCAGGATACTAGAGGGGACCTGGATTGTGATGCTTTCAGAAAAGCTGTTGGAGGTTTATACTAGTTTCCTGGAGACAAAGACATCTTTGATTTGGAAAGGACGGCCCCTGTGATCATACTTGATTTGTCTTCATCAGAATAGTAATGTTAATCCATCAGCCTGGTTAGATCTCCACACGTTATGGAAGGTTAAAAGAACCATTTGAATGTAAAATTATATTAAATAATCAATTAAATGTGCAATTTCAGTCATCCATCAAACCTGGCAGGCTAGACAAATGAACGAGCATTAACTGTTGTTTTAATCACTTTAGTCTGAAGTCAGTTCTTTGCTAAAATAGTGGAGGATCTTCCTGGACTCTCAGGAGTCAGTAAAAGACCGTTTAGACCAGTGGTTCTCAAACTAGGGCTTACGAGATGATCTAAAGGGGTTAACCACATCAATGTAAAAAATATCTAGCCTGTGTTTAGAAAATAAATTTGGAATTTTTAATAGATTAATACAGAAAAAATATGTAATATTAGCCCACTAATTTTTTTGGCATAGCGGTGAACGGAAAAACCACTTTATCTTCCTTATTCATGAAGATTCTGACAGTTTTCCAGCCTTGCATTTAGAAGATGCCACAAGATGACCCATACCACACAAGCAGTCGTCTCATGGGGGTGGGGGTCACGAACACCAATGTATGTTATCTTTGGGGCCATATCTACAAAAATATGAGAACCATTGGTTTAGACTGCTCACCTGTATGTGACAGGTAAAACAGGGAATATCTTAAAGAACTTGAAGGTATTTCCACACTGTCTGACGTTAACTGTATAGTTGTTGCAAACTTTTAAGCTGTACAGCGTTTCTACCGTACCATAGCATAACAAATCCTACATACAATAGGGCGCCTCACTTTAAACACACCAGTACTGTTTTAGAGTATAATTTTCCATTAAGGGCTGATACTTCAACAAGAACAAAACAACCCATTTTGCTCCTGTAGCTTCGGTTTGGGAGTCTAGTGACTCGTTCTCCATACAACAACCAAGGACAACTTTTTCTTTTGGGGCGTCTAAAACAAGTGTCTGATTGGTTTGAAATGTGAAGTGGGCGTGGTCAATATGGAAAAGCATGAATCAGAAAGTTGTAATACATGCTTTTCCACTGATGCAAAAGATTCCCTGCCACAGACTAATTTACTAAATGCAGCATGAATTAACAGAAAACTTTACATTATATCCCCTCTCGCTCAAATCCCCGACCATCAGGGCCAATTATATGCCTCCCTTCTCCGACACACCTGAATCCAATGTTTGGGTCATTACCAGGCATGTGCACTGCTGAATGACAGGTGGTGGAGGAAATACAGCCAATTAATAAGATATGTTGGAGAAGAGGTGCATCTAAAATTGCAGGATATTAGCTCTCAAGGAACTGGAACTGGGCACCCCTGCTGTAGAGTATGAAACATCAGGGCCAAAAGGAACTTTGTTCTTGTCCTCAACACCTCAAGAAAATGAAGTTTTCTGCTCCCGCACAGTATGTAACAAGCTTTATGACTCGTTTATGATCTTGTCAAACATTGCTGCCCACATACTCAGCGCATTCACGAGACCGCAGTGCCGAATTCTAGCATCACTTCAGGACATGGGCAAACACAGCAACAGTGGAGGAGAACATGATGATGTAAAGTTTGGTTGGAGCACTGGGGGCCGTGTCCCCCACACTGGAGAAGTGGCTCCAACTGATACCTGGTTAAAAAAAATCAGACATTTCCGTCCAGAGAAGTGCAGTCCTAGGAACAGCTAAGATACTGCGTAGGACCCTCAAGCTCCCAGGACTCTGGTAGAGAACCTGAGCTTGAGAGATGAACAGCCACCCGCCCTACCCCGGGGAGATGGGATGGGTGGGTGAGGGAGGAGTTTTTTATAAATAAATATATTGAGAGAGGAAAAAATATAACTGTATGTATACAGATATTTATTAAAACTAGACATGGCCCATATTATCGGCATACTGATATTTTTAGCCGATATCGACATTACAATGCGATAAAAGAGATTATTGGTATCGGTTTTACTTTTTCAGTGACATTATTATATATCAAACTCTTTAGCTACGTCTCCTCTAACTAAAAATGGCAAAATATTAGAGATGCCATGTATAATTTTTTAGAAATTTTTGTTTGTTTGGCACAACTTGTTCCAAAATCTTTTGATATTGGTATCAGAAATTAAGTTTGACAAAAACAGGATATTAGATATTGGCTGAAAAAAAAAAGGGAAAAAAAAGCCTGTATTGAACATTCCCAATTACAATCTTTGCAAATGTCTCAGATGGATACAGGGTGCCATGAAGTTTGCATGTGTCTGATGCAGAAGGGCTGGGTCATTCACTATTTAAGTCCCTCAAGTAATTTTTCAGTCAATGTCATTTTTACCACATTCATCAGCTCTTGAGTTGTAAAACCAGACGTTCTAAACAAACCTCGCGAGTGTGATTCTACTTTGTTTTAGGAAAGCACACTGTTAACACATTTATCACTGATAAACAAGCATGATTATACTCGATAGTTACTATTTACAAAAATAACTGATTTTCTGCTGCAGTAGGACTGTGGTAACAAAGACACTCTAGGCATTAGCTTTAGCACTAGCATTAGCTAGCACTGGCTAAACTGTCTGTTGCATAGCAGCACTAAGCATGAGACAGCTCATATAGTCCCATGGCAGCAGATCCCGTTGATTTCACTGATTCCATGGAATCAGCGGCCATCTTGTGACCTCTATTGTAATAATTAATGAGGAAGGTCAATTTTCAGATTTACAACCTTCACTGTCTGCTTTGTGTGTGTCTTATTTGTCCCAGGTTGACATGTTCAGACCAACAGACCCTTTAACTTTGAGGCGTTAGGGTTTTTTTTTAGATTTCTCTGTGATGACCCATAATTACTGTTTTTCATTAACTGTTTTATTGAATATTAAATGCCCTTTTAAAAAAAAGTCTGTGGACAGTAATGGAGGCAAAATTAGCGCTTACCATTCCCTAACATCCTTAACAACATTTTTACTGTGATATTTATTGTTTTGATGAAGGAAAGGAGTTAAACCTGGTAAAAGTCGGTTGTTTCAAAGTGCTTTACATAAAACATTAAGTGAAATTAAAATGGTGCGCAGAAATGATCAGTCTAAGTAATATATCATTTTATTATATTATATAATCCTGTGCAGATAAACAATTAAACTTTAAACAAATTTATTTTTTTGGTGTTATTTTATTGATTTTTTTTTTTTTTCATTTATTTTCTTTCTGGGGATCTTTTAGGCCCACTACAGGGTCCAATCCACTTCCTCCTGTTGGCTCTACTCAGACATTTTTTTAAAATTATTGCTGCAGTTTCATTAAGTGTCCATGTTGTGTGGGCGATTAGGGAATAGTGCTCATTCTAACCATTCAACTGGATGTGCTAATAACTAAAAAATGACTAAACTAAAATAACTAAAAGTAACAAATAATAACAAAAACTGATAACTTCAAATAATCAACCAAAAATGGATAAAATAAGAAAAATGAATAATAACTAAAAGTAATGAATGTAAATAATCAAATAATAAGAAAACTAGTAGCTGATAAACAATAAAAGTAATTAATAAAAATTGCTAAGAGTAACTAACTAAAAGTAATGAACGAAACACAATAAATAAGAAAAATGAAGAACTAATAAAAAAATCAAACTAGTTAACTAAAATTTAACAAAAATGAATAAAAGCTAATGACAACTATAAGTAACTAATAAAATTGATTAAATAATTAAAGAAAGGCGGCTGAAATGGGTTTCCTCCGCAGGGTGGCCGGGCTCTCCCTTAGAGATAGGGTGAGGAGCTCGGTCATCCGGGAGGGGCTCAGAGTAGAGCCGCTGCTCCTCCGCATCGAGAGGAACCAGTTGAGGTGGCTCGGGCATCTGGTCAGGATGCCTCCTGGACCTCCCTGGTGAGGTGTTCCAGGCACATCCCTCTGGGAGGAGACCCCGGGGAAGACCCAGGACACGCTGGAGGGATTATATCTCTCGGCTGGCCTGGGAACGCCTCGGGATCCCCCCCGCAGAGTTGGCAAATGTAGCTGGGGAGAGGGAAGTCTGGGCTTCCCTGCTTAGGCTGCTGCCCCTGCGACCCGACCCCGGATAAGCGGCAGAAGATGGATGGATGGATGGATTAAAGAAAGATACAAAATAAAAGTAAATGATAACATAAAAAGACATAACTCATCATTACTAAAAGTAATCGATCAAGTAAATAAAAAAAAAGAAAAAAAACTAAATTGAAAAGAGCTTGAATGATGAATCCAGCTGATTGTGGTCACAGAGCTGGACGAGCACAAACTATTGATCCCCTTCAGAAAATAAAACCTTCAGCAATACAAGGTAGAACCAAAAACGGATTGGACATTGCATAAAATTAAAAAATACTTTCTTTATTTTTTTCTGGGGAGTAATAAAGCATTTTTTTTTTTTTAACTTTATTACATTTATTTAATCTCCTTTTCCAAATGCTTCTTCAAATTTTCAAGCTCCAGGTTCCCGATTTGGGGCTCTACCTGTCTGGGTTCACTCTGCCCTTCTGGGTTTGATGCATTGGAGGACTGCTGCAGTTCCTCGATGATGTTCTTGTGTTTCGTCAACTCCTGCTCAAAATGCTTCCTGAGACGGCATTCTTTTTCTCGTTGCTGGTCCGCCTCTACAAACATTTTCCAGTAGCTCTCAGATTCCTTTTCAGCTTTAATTCTCTTTTCCTTTTCCAGAGTGAGAAGTTGTTTTTTCTTCTGCAGTTTGAGCCTCAGATCATCCATCTCATTGGTTTGGTAGTACGGCTGGTTCTGGGTGGACTTGGATTCTTGCTCTGCTTTAATCCTCTTCTCTTTCTCCACGGTGAGAAACTGGTTTTTCCTCTGCAGCTTGGCTCTCAGAACATCCACCTCATTTTTCATGTAGTACAGCTGGTTTTTGGTGGACTGAGATTCTTGCTCAGCTTTAATCCTCTTCTCTTTCTCCACGGTAAGAAACTGGGTTTTTTTCTGCAGTCTTGCTCTGAGATCCTCCACCTCATTTCTCAGTTTGGCCAGTTGGTTTTGGTGACCTTGTGATCTCTGAACGCTGTCTGCAGGATCTGGGAACCTACGTTCTCTCTGTGGGAGGTCGGCTGCACAGTCAGCTGTCTTGGATTGTGTCCCATCACTCCTGGTTTCTTCTGCACAGGGTTTTGCAGGGTTACCAGGAGCTGCTGGATGGGACTGCTCCCTCTGGACAAAGCCAGTTTTCTCAGTTGTGTCCTGGTAACGTGGAAGATCTTGTGTTCCTTCATGGGACAGGTCTCCAACTGGCATGTCCTTCGAAGAAGTGAATGGTGCAGCCTGGGTATTGCACTGCTCCTTATCAAAAGCAACATTTTCCATGACACAATTTAAGGGTTTTAGCTGGGTGATGGGCTCCATTTCTCTTTCCTCATCACTGTTGCCAAAACTGAAGACAAATGACTCCTGAGTGTCGTCTTCAGGGAAGCCCAGTTCTTCATCTGCATTAGTCCTCCAGAGTTGTTCCTCGACAGAGGTTTCCAATGGAGTTTGCTCCTCATTAAGGGCGACATTTTCTCCATCGTGATATGAAGTTCTTAGTAGGGTGATGGGCCCTATTTCATTTCCTTCACTGGTGTTGCCAAAAGTGAAAACAAATGACTCTAGATCGACCTCTTCAGGGGCGCCCAGTTCTTCCTCTACAATATCGCCCCAAAGCCTTGATGTCTTGCTCTTGTTTACGTCCATTTCTGCTTTGCTTGGAATCAAACAATTAATGTTTCCAGAAATGGTGTCCAAAGATCCGTCAAAATCTTTGATTGATCTTGTGAAATGCAATATTTCTCAAAAAATTTACAAAGATCCTTCAAAATCTTTGCGTAAACTTGATGTCCTACGATATACCGTTCCTGCAATTCGTCTTTCTGTACCAAACAATCTCGAAAAGATTCAAAAATCAATTCAGATGCTTCTTAAACTCGTCTCCGCGCTCGATGATCCCACAAAGAAATGATCTGGAACTCTGACCTTTATATAAGGTGAATCACATCAAATGTTCTGATGTCATCATGTCCTTTAATGAGTGCTGTGATGTCGTAGTGATGCTGTTTGGATTCTAAGATCAAAACTAAAGAAGCTGCCAGTCTCCTTGTTGCTAGGCAACATGAAACAGGTGATTTGTATTTCAGAGTTTAAATGTAAACAGATCAGATGAATGTCTGACCTGCTGATCTCAGACCAGCAACATCAGAACCTGTTCAGTGTTTCAGTTCGAGTTGTTTTTTTAGTTCGACAGCTTTTACCTGAGAAAATTAAACATTTGTGCATACAGGGATAAATTATTTTCATAAACTTTCACGTAGGCACAGGAGATGCCATTTTGAGGTGTTTTACATATGGAGAAAGTGTTGTTTAATCAAGTGCTCCTCAAACTTTTTGAGCTACAACGCCCAAGGTAACATATAATAGTGTTCCTTGGATCCCGCCTTAGCACAAATGTGGCACCACATGGAGACCACCATGTCCTCTGAAAGAACCAGGGAGTCTCTAACTGTACTTAAACACTCTCCAGTCTCTTCCTCATTGTCAGATTATCAGCAGCTTAATGTCTTGTGTAGTCCAGTATTCAGTAAATTGCCTGCCTGGTCACATCCCTGGTTTAACCTTCTTGCTCTGTCTATGAAGGGCTCTTCTTACCTCCTGGATATTCTGGATATAGATCCTTGCCTTGCTCTTTGGACTCTTGAGCCTCGCCTCTCATCTACGTAAAGTACCTCATCAGTTCTCTCTGTATTTTAACCACTTGACTCCCTCCTGACCTTGTCTCTGGACACTGTCAGCCACTTCCCATCCCTCAGAATCCAACCTCTGTCCCTTTACCCTCATCTCAAAGCACCTCATTTTCAATAAAACTGGTTGTTGTTTATGACTTGTGTGTGGATGGATGAATGAATTTCCAGGTCCTCAAAATTGTCAACTACATGATGACTTTAACAAAAACTGTCTTTAAAAAAAAAAAAAAAAAATTCAAAGACTATTTTGCTGAATTGATGTGAATTTGTCTCAACATTTATCTTTATTCCTAAATTTAAAGAAAAAAACGTATTGTTTAAACAAGAACTATTTCAACACTCTCTTCAACAACATTTTTTTCAAATTTTTGCTATATTAGCAAGAGTTTTTTGCTTTTTTTCCCTTAAAAATCCATCCAGCATGAGTAGCAAGTCTCTGCAGTACCACAAGCTGCTGTTTTACAGACTCACTTGTTTATTTTATTAGAACTTGCCCTGCAGTTTTATTTATAACATTTTTCTTTGTTATCAAAGTCAAATGTTTTAATTGTGCATGCTACACTGCAGACTACACTTCTGTTTCTAACTAAACTATAGTGACCAAACTACATGGAGCTGGATCGGAGGTGCTGCTCCCACCACACGCATCACGTAGGGCAACAAAACTTTATAATAGTCACAGATTTTCCAGCCTTCTGAATTGTGATGAAGTTTGATCCAGTCTCGTGGTGCTCCAGACTGCATTGGGCTGCAACGATTCTGCTTTATCTATTTCATGTTTGGCGGCATTGGTAATGCAAAAGTAGATTTAACCTCTCATCTTGCAAATCTGTGGTGTGATGTTTGGATACTGGTGCCACTCATTTGGGCTACACTCTACTGTGAGAAGACTAAGAGAATATCAAACTAGATCCATTGTTGTGACATACATTTAGGCTAATATCTCAAAGTTTTTGTCAAAACAGAATACTAATTAAGCCTAACCTGAGACATATTCCTAACCCTAACCCCAAAAACACATAACAGAAAACTGTAGCATTGCTGTATTGTCATACATTTCATAAGTTCCATGTGTTCTATGTGTTTCATGTGCCACATGGTTTTATTACATTCTGTTGTACACATGCGCATTAAGCAAAGGTATGCCATTCTGATGGGTATGCTAAACGTATATAACAGTGGTCCTTGGATTTCAGGGCAGCCGCTGCTTCATCAGGAGGCTCACCACCCTGAAGAACCAACATCCACCCCAAAGCAGTTTGTTTTGGGAAGAGCTTGGGAGACCTATAAGGCTGTTATAGCCTCTCAAACTTGGGGTCCCAAGTTAATTTCAAGGGGTTGCCAGATCATTGTTTAAAAAAAACAATCATTTAAACATTTTATTTAAACATTTAAATAACAAATTTGGGATATTCTATCTGCAAAGAGATCAAGCTGTGTAATTGACTTATCAATTACTTTAATTGAACAAACAAAAACAATTAAGCAACAAACCCTTCATTTACACGTTAGATTAAGGGTCCATTTACATCAGGATAGTTCACTAGACTCGGTCCGATTGGGAACTCGGCTCAGTTGCAGGGGGGTGTAGGCATGCTGACCGAGATCATGTTCATGCTGCACTTTAGTCAAACGAGCCAAACCATTAGAATGAAATATCCTCATTCTCACCAAAGGGGGCGGTGCACTACTATTTAGCACGTAAACATGCTAGCAGATAAAACATGAAGAAGAAAACTACACTTCCGAGCGAAACGTGGAGCACAAAAGCTATTGCTGTTCTGTGTTTTTTTATTTTGTCTTATGCAAATATACTGCAGAAATACACTCCAACAATGGACACAGTATGAACAACAGATGAGGTAGAGGACCCTTAACGGCATCGCTACCCACAATGCAATGCTATGCCAAATGCAGGAAGTGACTTTTTTGTAGTGCACTTACTTATTTGGTCCATTTGATACGGTCCAACACCAGTGTTTGTAGGTGGACTGGGTCTGCTTTTTTTTATCTGAGTCAGAATTTGTTTTGCGTATTCACATTTCCCCAAGCAGACTTTCCGAGCAAACGGACAAGGATTCGGATCAAAAAGGCTGATGTGAATGTGCCAGAAAAAAAAAAATCAGACTTGGCCAAAGAAACTGATAAAGTTCATGAAGAAGCTTTGTCACAGTAATGAACTAAAACCACTCTCTCGTCATTATTAATAATGATTCTGACCATTTTTAACCCTGACACATAGGGGTCGGCCGCAGGACCCGTGATTTACCACACATGTAAACCTTCAGTTGTCACGTCTGACATTCAGACCCACCTGCTGTGAGGCCACCAAGAAAACAAATAGTTTCATCAAGGCTGATTGTCTACAGAGCGCGATGGAAGAATCCGGAAAAATTTGCTTAACACCAACACGCTAACCCACGGAAATAGGTTGCCATGGCAACAAATGATTTAACCGTGTTTATCGCCATAAAACATGGCTCATATCTCCATAGAAATACATGTGATCTGCATCAAAATTGACAGTATTCATGTTTGTTAGGTCTTTAACACATTACACCATGCCGAGTTAAGCTAAATAGATGTATGACGGAAGGTGGGGGCCACGGGGCTTGGATCCGTTGGATGTCGCTTGCAGCTTTAATTGTAAGTATATTCAACATATATAGAGATGATGCTGCCACCTAATGTCATCCTTTCACTGATTCTGCAGTTAACTATTCTTTTGGATTGATTTATAATGATTTTTATTCATTTTAAATCAGTTTAATACAGTTTAGTAACAAATGTATTTGTCTACTTCCAGTTTAAAATAATTAATTAAATTTCTCTGCTTATCTAGTTCAGGGTTGCAGGAAGCTTGAGTCTATCTCAGCAGTTAGCAGGTAAGAGGCAGGATACACCCTTGACAGGTCACCAGTCCATTGCAGGGCCATCATTTTATGGGCTTAATTACTATACATCTAAATAATCATAGAAAAATAATTTACTTAATGTGTTTAGTTACAATTTTAGTCTCTTGATGGCATATTAAATTATTTAAAGTTTTAGCCAGTGAATTGTGATACATTTCTTCCTCCATATAAAGTGTCCTTGGGCAAATTATTGCTCCTTGTCTGTCAGACTGTATTTATGAACAGGTTGGGTTTGCACATCAATTAAAATGAATAAAAACAAGGGGAAAATTTTACTGTGTGAGTCTGCAAATGGATAAATGTATTTTATGACGATGAATAATGAATTAGATTTACACAGCACTTTTTCAAGCCACCCAAAGTGCTTTGCATTGAATCTATTATTAATTCACTTCACATTCACACACTAGTGGTGGTGGTAAACTACATGTGTCGCTACAGCTGCTGTAGAGCCAGACTGACATAAACATGTCAGCCCATCCACCACTAAACAATGACTCGTATCTATCCACCGCTATCACTGGCACTGTGTCTAGGGTCCTACACTAGAGTCTTTCTGTCTCCCTTTCAGCTTTGGATTGTTGCTTTCCAGTACGGGGCACTGACTGCATACTGGGCATACTTTTAATATATCACATGAGTTTAGGACAGACAAATGGCTAAAACAAAAACTAATTTAAACTTAAGTGTGGGATTTGGTTGATGGCAGGTGCAACTCAGTATATTAAGCTAACTGAACTGGCCTCTACTGGCATTTTTATTATTATCTATTATTATTATTATCACCCCTACAATCTCCCCATCACTATTATCTCCATTACTATTTGTATCACTGTTCCTAAGATTTTTCTTGCCATTTAAAGAATGTATTTGTGTGTATTTATGCATCATTGCTCCACCAGCAGTAGATGTACTGGAGTTAAATAGAGCGAAGCATCTGTGATTGGTGGTTCCCCACATTTTGTTGGCCACAGAGGTGTGGACAACTACCCAAAAGCAATGGTAGAAGTGCATCAGAAATCAATGTCCAGTAGGTTTTTTGCTTTTTCTCACCTTCTTAAGCCATGTATTTATCTTCTCCTTGTTTGTTTTTACATTTTTCTTTCTGCCATAACTAATAATTTCTTATTGATGCACACTTTATTGCGATAAAAACAAATAAATAAAAGGGATTTTGCCAATATGTTCCAGAGACTGCAGGCTGGGTGGGTAAAGTGTTTTGTACAAAGAGCAGGATGAAGTGTGGTTTGAACCATTAACCCGCTGATTATCTAATAATCTGCTTTTCCATCTTAGCCACTACTCTCAATTTTATACTAAAATGCAAAGCTCATAAAACATTAATTCATTCAGTCATTCATTCTCATCCACTTAAGGGCCGCGGGGGATGCTGGAGTATATCCCAGCAATTAGTGGGCAAGATGTAGGATACACCCCTGAACAGGTCGCCAGTCTGTCAGAAGGCACTCATTAAACAAATCAGGGCAATGAATTTACCTCAAGATAAAGCAATTAGTTAAGGGACTGCAAGACCTGAAGTGCCACATTAAATGTGTTGCATGTCTGATTAAATGAGTGTAGACATCCAACAAGCATGGTTGTGTGAGTACAAAGACTACAGAAGTACATGAGGGCAGGAGGTTCGGCGTGAAACTTGGCTTGTTGATGTCAGAGGATAAGAAGGCAAAAGTAACTGAAATAACTACTTGGTACAACCAAGATATGTAGAACATCATCTCTGAACAAACAACACGTCCAGCCTTGAAGCAGATGGTCTCCAGCAGCAGAAGACCACACCAGGTTTCCTTCCTGTCAGTAAGAACAGGAAACTGAGGCTACAATTCACACAGACTCACCAGAACTGGACAATAGAAGATGGAGAAACGTTGCTGGTCTGATGAGTTTCCTTTTCAACTCCACATTCAGATGGCAGGATCTGAATTTGCTGGAAACATCATGAAAACATGGATCTATCCTTTCTTGGATCAACAGTTGGGATTCCTGAAGGTGATGTAATGGTGTGGAGGATATTTTCTAGATATATTTTGGGTCCCTTAGTACCAACTGAACATGGTTGCACATGGTTGTGGTGGATCGGGAGATTCTCACCATGGATGTGCAGCAGCTGTGTGATGCTTCATGCCAATAAAAATTCCTAAAGGAATGTTTCCAACACCTTGGTAAATCTGTGACACTAAGAATTAAGGCAGTTATAAAGGTAAAAGGAGGTCCAATCTTGTCTTGGCAAAATGGACCTATTAAAAAGGCCAGTGAGTGTATATTTTTCTTGTCTGCGGTTTGTCATGAACAGTCAGTGGTCTACTTACCCCTCTTAGACCCAAGCTTTTAATAGACTACAGAATGCAACTGCTGGCGAGTGCTTAACACAGCTGAGACCTCATGTAGCTCCTCTGTCACATCACAGCTGCATAAACTCTTGACCTCACCGTTGCCTCAGTCTTCTCTGTTTCAAGTTATTAGCATCTAACCTTAAAAACGATTGCTCAGATTAGCAACCATAAGAAACTTTCAAAACATTAATGGATAAAATAACTGTAATACACGACTAAGACTGCCAGAAGCCTAGTTCATTAGAAACTTTCCATTAAGGGGCACCAGATGCTCAGTGGATGGTTTTGTAATTATTCCAACTATCAGCTTTGCTTCTTAGACACCTGAGATAAACTGGGGTAGATTTTCCCCTATAGCTAGAGGTACATATGATGGGAAGCTGGGGATTTAATTGAATTTGTAAACTATAATGGAAGCAAATCAAGACAGCGAACCTGTTAAAATCCCAGTAATCTTGAAGCTTCAGGTAGTTTCAGAGAAAAAAAGTTGAACCTCTATAAAAATCATGTTTACTGTCATTCAGAATATTTAATCAAACATGGGCCTTCTACATATCTATGAGTTACACCGCCACTGGCAACGCATCTCAGGAAGATGCCGCAATGCTCCAAGGTCCTGGACTCCAGTGGGGAAGAGATGACTTGGATAACAAGCCTTCTTGTATGCCAGTGGTGTGTGCCCATTAACATAAATTACATGTCCACGGGTGGTGAAGCAGAGGAGGCAGAAGTGTGTGTTCAGGGCTCCCAAGTTTCCACAGCAGAGTAGAAAGCCACGGTAGATGATGAGCCTTTGGGCATCTGGTGATTTCAGAACCTCTCAACATCATCTGGGGAGCTCAAAGTTTGTTACATACTCAGCGAGAAGCAAGAACAAAGTTGTTGTTTTTGAGGCCACAAGAGCAAATTGTCAGCATGTTGTTCCCGTGTCTCTGCTTTGGGAGTTACTGTAGCCTGTTCTCAACACATCTGCTGAAAACAACCTTACTGTTGTACGGGTAGACATTTGAAATGGATGTGGTTAATGTGGAAAAGCATGCAGAGGAAAGGTAGCACTTCTATCATTTCTGTTGTTCCAAAAGGTTCAGTGAGGTTGAGCGGATAGTTTTAATGAATGACTGGGTACGGTTACATGATGTTTTTTAATTCGGAATTAAAAATTCGGAATCAAATAATTCGGAATTAACATATTCTCCTACGAGTTTACATGAAAATAATTCCGAATGGAGGTTTACATGAAACACGTCCTCACTTTATTCCTCTTTAGAGCGGCGGGTTGGGAAGGGTTCTGATTGGACAGAGGGTGCACGTGACGTATGACGTTTACCGGAAATAAACAAAGTTGGCTCCCTGCTTCTCGTCTTTTCAGTCGTAACTTGTAAAAACTACAAAATAAGTACCAGTTTCGCTGTTATTTTTATTATAAATGTGAAGTAGCAGCTCAACACCAGCATACTACTTCACTTTCTGCAGCAGCTGAGAAGGAGAAGAAAGATAGACCACCGAACACGGGAGGCAAAACAACACGCGTCATCGGGACAGGACAAGGTAACGAGCATGCTCAGAACGACCAGAATTAACTTAGAGCGGAATTATGGTTTACATGAGAGAGCCAAGAAAGCCAACTTTATTTATAAAGCACTTTCTGAAAGCCACTGCTGAATCAAGTGCTAAACACAACTTAACATATTAAAACATAAAATAATAAAACAGTAAAATTTAAAACCATAAAATATAAAAAAAAATTAAATCAAAACAGAGGAATTAAATAGTTCGGAATTAAAATGCGAATAAACCAGCCACTTACTTTGGAATTAAGTTTAATTCTGAATAGAAGTTTGCATTAGGAATTAAGCGTTTACATGGTCGTTTTTCATCAGTTTAAAGCTGAATTAACTTTTATTCAGAATTAAACAGGAATTAAAACTCATTAGTATTAAAGCTAGCATTAGCGCCACACAACGAAGCACAGTTAGTCTCTGTGGTGCCTTAGTTTTGTTGATTTTCCTGTTTTGAGATGTGGGTGACAAGTGATTGGGGGTAGGACCTCAGACAATAAGGCAATAAATGTTAGATTCAGAATTTATTAAATTAGATTACAGACACTTCAACTACGGTACTTACAGTAGTTTAGCAAAGCTTAAATAAGGAAACGCTCTGAAGACTAAAAGATTGAGAAACAAAGTAAATCTGGAAAGGCACACAAACAAACCGGGAAGGATTAATGTTGGTCTAGAGAAGCACAAAAGAAACAAAGGAGTATTTAAAGCGAAATACAACTATGGCTATCAGTAACTATCGACGAGACATCAAGAGGAAGTAAGTTAACTGAATACATAAACTGAAAACCTCTACAACTGAGACATGAAACAGTACTGACAAAGATTCAACTTAAAACAAAGAAAAATGAGCTAAACTAAAACCCAGAGACTGTAGCTCCATTTACATGGAGGCAAATATACCGATTGTAATAAGTTTGAAAGCTCTATCGGAATGAAAATGACCCATGTACACCTCATTCTGGAAGAAAAGTGTCAAACTGAATAGATATGGCTTTTCCCAAACCAATCGTGTATCACATAAACGATGAATCAGAAAGTTGTAAGGTTGTGTTCTTACAGTGATGCTCTGAGACATAACACACAACATGGCAGTAACCAAACAAATTCACTGGACAGCAGCAGAAAGTTAGTTTTCAATTCAAACTCTGTTTCTACGCCCTTTCTTCTTTGTTGTTAACAACCGGACTGCATGAATATTAAGCTGCTGCTTAAAAGTGAAGCAAAAGCCACAACTGTGAGGATCAGTTTATAGATCTGTGATAAATCCCGTGATGTGAACATCTTTCTGCGCATGTCAGACAGGACCATGCTGATTAAATGTTAGTGCATGTACATGCCAGATCGGAATAGATAAGTTTCCATGTAAACAGCTGCCCTGAAATCTTAAATCGTAATGATTTCAAACCGACTGGAGTAAAAGTCTTAATGAAAATGTGACTGATCTTGTATTTGCTATGGTGTGTGGAAAAATTCCCACTAAATATGGTCCATGTTGCTCTGCATTGGTTACAAAACACAGCCTTTAAAAAATTGTGCAAATTAGCTGATTTTTCATAAACCACTGTATTTGGGTTGAAGGTCACTTTTCTGTTTGTTTTTGTTTTGTATTGTATGTACTGATGATCCATACATTGCATATCCTTAGCAGAATTAAGCCATTGCTGCTACTTGGCAGTTAATATCCCGTTGTGTTTTTCGTTTTTGTTTGTTTGTTTGTTTTTTTACTTGCATGTTTTGTAATGACCCTGACAGGCTGGCTATTTAAAAATAAAAAAAGTCATGTTCCTGTTCCTCTTCTGAATGAACTCTTGTCATTCTTCATAATCCAGTGGAGAAGTCTGTTCTTTACATTATACTGCAACTTTTAGATGCATTGCTTCTCCAACACACCTGAAACAAATGGCAGAATTCCTTCATCTGCATGTCATCAAGTTCTACAGAGGCCAGGTAATGAGCCATTCACTTGATTCATTTGCATTGTTAAGGGTAAGAGATCTCAGTTTGTCAATTGCTACGTTTACATGGGAGTTTTAATTCCTGTTTAATTCCAAAGAAAAGTTAAATCACCTTCAAACTGATGAAAAACGACCATGTAAACTTTTAATTCCTAATGCAAATTTCTATTTGGAATTAAACTTAACTCCGATGTAAGTGGCTGGTTTATTCGCATTTTAATTCTGAAATATTTAATTCCTCTGTCATGTAAACCATAATTCCGCTCTAAGTTAATTCTGGTCATTCTGAGCATGCTCGTTACCTTGTCCTGTCCCGATGACGCGCGTTGTTTTGCCTCCCGTGTTTGGTGGTCTATATTTCTTCTCCTTCTCAGTTGCTGCAAAAAGTGAAGTAGTATGCTCGTGTTGAGCTGCTACTTTAAATTTATAATCAAAATAGCAGTGAAACTGGTACTTATTATGTAGTTTTTAAAAGTTACGACTGAAAAGACGAGAAGCAGGGAGCTAACTTTGTTTATTTCCGGTTAACGTCATACATCACGTGCACCCTCTGTCCAATCAGAACCCTTCCCAACCCGCCGCTCTAAAGAGGAATAAAGTGAGAATGTGTTTCATGTAAACCTCCATTCGGAATTATTTTCATGTAAACTCATAGGAGAATACGTTAATTCCGAACTATTTAATTCCAAATAATTAATTCTGAATGAAAAAAACATCATGTCACCGTATACAATAAAGTTGAGGAGAAAGAAACAAACTGGGTCAGAACAACCTTCCAACTGGCAGACGATGGCTCTAACTATGCTACCGCATCTGAAAACAGTTCTCTAGCTCATCTGTCATATGACATTTATCCATTTTATCAACAACAATTCACTTCTTTAAACGGCCTCTCTGGGGGAAAAAACATGCCAGATGCTTGTTTTGTTTTTTTTTTGGTTATTTAAATATGTGTGCGTGTTATTAATCAAATTTTGTGACCATTATCAGATTAAATCTGGCAGGAAAACTCCATAAAATGGTAGAAAACATCTGCCTATGTGATGCTACACATGAACTTAAGGTAAAGATTTCTATGCTATTGCAAGAGAATGCAGGTTTCTTGCTGTTTCTGCTTGTGGACGGAGCATGTATATGCCCTACTTGGAGAGACATAAATGATGCCGCTTCATGCTGTCTGGAGTCTTGTTGATGGAATGCCTGTGTACAAGTGTATGATGAAATCTGTGGTAACAGATCTCATTAGCCCGAGCTGTATGTTCCATAAAATATATAAACTGGTTTCTTCGTGTGCATTGGTTTTTCAGTCATTTTCTAAACGATATTCTAAAATATCCCATTCACACATAAATTACACAATGCTTCTTAGCTCGACTCAAAATTTAGAACTTTTATTTGTCAAATACACATCATCAAAATATGTTATTCTACTGCAGGGGTGTCCAAAGTCGGTCCTCAAGGACTCCTGTCCTGCAGGTGTTTTATTTATCCCTGTTCCAACACACCTGGCTTTCATTAAATGGATCCATTTGAGTCATTTGAGTCAGGTGTTTTGAAGCAGGGATGCATAGAAAACCTGCAGGATTGTGACTCTTGAGGACTGGAGCTGGGCACCCCTGTTCTAGTGGTTAAGATCCTCCATTATCACTTCCAGATTTAACTTTTCACCTATTTAAAATTGCATGAGGGTGGAGTATTCCCAAAGCTAAAAATATTGTTTGGTACCATACAACTTTTTGACCATCAAAAAAATACATTTTAAAAAAATGCACAAGAATTCAACCATTTTCCTGCTTCTTCGCTTAAATCCTTGTTTGCAACCATAAAACCAGCTGTGATGTTGGTTTACTTATGTGATGGCCTGCCATCTTAGTTTTGTTTGTATTAGGTGTGATTAGGAGAGAATGTACTGAGTGGCTTTACTTATAAAGCCTGCTTTTGCCAGATTGACTCCCCGTTTTTCCTCGAGCTGGGCAGATTTCTCTCCCCATCACGGTAATTATGATTTGTTAAGTTTTGGGTTGCATTTTTGTACAACATTGCACACACAGTCACACAACCATTCACAGCATTTCACTGCTGATATTTTACACACTCAGACCCCATTATGATTTTATTTTTTGATTAAGTTCTGTAAATAAAGTGAATGGTCATAACTCCTCCTATATTTGACTCCCTCTTTTGTTACCACTGTGAGCCAAGTTGGTAACAAGTGGGGGCTCGTCCGGGATCTGAACCTGGGACCCCTCGCACCCGAAGCGAGAATCATACCCCTAGACCAATTTTAAACAATCATGATTTTGGGGTTAAAAATGCCACCCACTAGCACAAACCAGGTTTAGTTTTTCACGTTCAACCCTGACAGGCGACTGTCTGTGACTCCTGGATCACAAAAAAAAAAAAAAAAATCAACAACAGACACACCCTCTCCTTACAAGCCAGTGAAGAGTATCTGCTAAGTTTTTCCTCTTCATTTGGCTTCAGTGGTTTCAGATCTGTACCTTTGAGGGCTGTAGAAGAACCACCATCCTGCATTCTCTCTTATCCCGCTTCTATGTTCATGGCTCGGCAGTGGTTGGTGGTCTCAGGACGGCAATAAATATATATGTTTGCAATATATAATCGTCACACGAGAGTTTTTCCAATATTGTAGAGATTGGATTGGTGTTTTGTTTCCACTATTCCAAACCCTCTGAACCTTCAGACTCATCAAACTACCATAAATCTGTAATATGATGTAGCCCTGGGATGAGCAACAGCACAAGACAGTTAATGATCCATTCATTTATATCAGGCGCAGTGCTGCAGGGATACATCCAATACCTGCAGAATATGAGCCCTTGAGGAGCAGAGTTGCTCCCCGAGTGGCCCGTTTGTTTTTTTTATGAATGCTAATGCTAAAACTACAACATGCTGGTTTATTGTCCTTCTATTCTTCTAACCATCCAGAGTATGTATGCTGTCATTATACATGGAATTAATATAAGCTAATGCTGTAAAGTAAAGTGCACTGAATATGCCTACAATAATGACGTGGTCATTTCTTTTTGGAAGGCGCCTGTTTTGATGACCCCTTAAGGTACCTTTAAAAAGAAAGAAGCTGAGTGTCACACATGTCCAGTTATCAGAAACATGCTTAAGAAGAAGTCAAAGTTTTCTAGTGAATCTGTATGAATCTCCATCAGTCAAATGCATCTGAGTCGACCTTGTTACTGTACAATCCGTCCACATGCATCTGTAACCTCCCCCTGCTCCTTACCCACAGCACTGTGGGTGGAGTTATTCAGAAAGCATGTGGTGTAGTTGCACTTCAACAATCTCACCGCACAATTACTTGTGAACACAAATGGCTAATCAGCCAATCCCATGGCTGCAATTCAAATGCACAACACGCCCAGCCTTGAAGCAGATGGTCTACAGCAGCAGAAGACCACACTGGGTGCCACTCAGGAAACTCAGGCTACAATTCACAGAGGATGTGTTGTGTGTTCAGACATGGTATTTTGCACACATTGGTTGGAACCAGTGCTTTTTGGAACCATGGTCACATGTTGAAGCTAAATTCTGACAGGTGCCCATTAAACCAGAAATGTTTTCATACTTTCTTATTGTTCTGATTTGACTAAACAAGGTGTAAATGTTGTGGCTGCCCGTCTGGAAAGCTCTCAGATACTAACAAACTAACAAACTTGAAGAATCATTTGTCACATCTTCCCGCCTCTCAAAAAGATGATGAATTTGGGCTGATACAGTTGTCTTGGTTTGTTCCCTGTTGTGCCGACACATACTAATGTATTGCAGCAGGATATTGATGTTGCTGATAATCATCCAATCAAGCAGCAACCCTGCAGCAGGAGTCCCCTCAAACATGCTGTGATTGAGTTGGTTCAGTTGTCTGTAGAGGGAGACTTGATCAAAAATGTTCTTGTTGTTCTTGGTATGAGCTGCTGGAGTTTATTCTGTCTGTTAGCTTCATTAGCTCCCATAAAACTTTGTTTTTTTTCTTTTTGTAGTTTCTGTGGGATTACTTTTTTTTGGGGGGATGGGGGATTGTATTCACAATGACAGGACAGACAACTAAACACTTTCTGCTACTTCATTTGGTGTGAGTGTATGAGTATATTTCAGTATTTTACAAGGGAATGACTGATACTCAACCTTTGTAAAACAGAGTTTGCAAAAGAAACCTTCACAAGTCCTGGCACAGAGGTAAGTCATTGACAAGTTTCATCCAAAATCATTGATCATCAAGCTCTCAGCGCCAAATGCTGTGAAACAGATGGCTGGAAAATGTTTCTCCACCACACGTACGTACATCTTAGCTTCCTCATGAAACAGTCTGTACTGTTCTTCGCTGTGAAACAAAGTGTTGTATCATGTCTGCTGTCCAGCTGAACTTCCACGTATTTGTATTCCTCCACAAGTAAACAGTGCTTCTCTCACTCTTGTACCTCCTAAAATCCACACTCGTCTCTTTTGTATTATCATGTCAAGCACTGTTTTATCTGGGAACTTCTGCAGCCAAACATCTCCGGGATCTCCTTGAGCTCATGTGATCAGAGTCTGCTGGTCGTGCAGCAAGTATGGTTAAAGATTAACAGAACCATTGCAATGGTTGTTCCCATTCTCCAAAACTCCCGTCTGCTGAGCCTGAGGTTCAGAGTTGTGGTGCTCCAGTTTTTCTGACAACCATCTCAGTCACACGACCTTTCAGTCCCACAAACTGTGGTCTCTTTGTTAGGTAGTCATAAATCCAGGTGGTTGTAGAGGTATCCACCTGGACTTTAAGGAGTTTTTCACACAACAAAATAGCTGAATTGGATTAAAAGCACTTGAGAATTTAAAACATGGTCCAGATGAGAGTGGGCTCTCTGAAGCAGGAAGATAATGGTGTCTTCAACCCCAAGAACATTACAATAAGCAAACTATAATGTGTCCTGAAAGGTGTTCATTTGCTTATTTAGGTGAGCCACTGACAGTTTCTCAAGGACTTTCATGATGTAAGGTAGGTACTAGTCTGTTGTCATTTGGTTCAGAAGGCAGAGATTTTTTAGGAACTGGAACCAGGCAGAATGTTTTCCACAGCACAGGAACTATATTCTGACTCGGGCTTGTTAAAAGGGTCTGAAGAGTCCAACACAATTCTCAGCAGCTGACACCATTTGGACCTGCAGCCCTGTTCCAGTTCAGTTTCTACCGCTGCTTCTTCACCTTTAGAGGGCTAAATGGCTTGGCTTAGTGGTTATTGTTTGTTGCCAGATGGGATCTTCCAATCCCAAGTCCACTAGACTTCCCCTTCCTCTGTCTGTACGTCAGCACTCAATCTGATGTTGAAAACCAATAAAAGTATTTTCCACTCCCCAGTTCAATTTCACAGTCTGTGAAAACCTTCAACCTGAAAGGCATTTTACAAATGTTTGGTTTCAGTGCCCAAAACCTGCATTTGCATGCAGAAAAATCTGATTTACAAAATGCTTTCATGTTTGTGTGTACAGCTTCTGAAAGGCATGTAGAGATGAATGTATTTGCAGAGGTCTTTGTTTAACACAATTCCTGACATTGCTGTCATATCTTTGATTGCTTTTTCAAGCTTATTTCATTTACAAGGATCTCACATTTCCCCACAATGACTAAAGGCAGAAATGTTTTGAACCTCTGCAGCATATTCCCTTTCAACTCTCTGTAGATTTGAAATCTCACTCCAGGCTATGATGGTGTTTCAGTAGGTTTAATCAACTGTTCCTGCAGCTCTTCTGTTGACATGGATACTCATCATAACAGCTGCTAAAAAGTGCCAAAAAAACCCACAAAAAATCCCCCAGGTCACGTATAATCTTGATTTTTAAATTGCTCCACACACACAACTTTTAGGTCATAGTTCTGACCAAAAGTTAAGCTAGTTGCTTTTAGCCGTTAGCTGTTAGCCTCTGTACTACTACACTCTGCTTAGCTGCTACCTTATTCCTACAGTTTGTATGTCAGTATTATGTTTCTTAAGCTAATCTTGGGTTTTCTGCTTCATTTGCTTTTGCTTCACAGGCTTCTCACCAGGGTTCAGAAGTTGATAGCAATTGTTGCTAATTATTGGCTATTTAAATTAGCTTAATGTGAAGTTAATTAGAAAAACACTAACTATAATGAATAGAAAAATGTTCAAATTTGACAACTAAATAGAACTAAAACCCTTTGAAATAAAATGCAGCATGATTGAGACCATAGAGAGGGAACAGAGACGAGATTATAAGACTGGATGTAGTCCTACTTCAGCGAGGACTGAAGGTTTGTGGATTTAAAGGTCCCTTCTCATAAATTAGCCCTTTTAGAGGCAAAAATCCAAGCTCAGGAAACTAACAATGTCATTATGGCCTTAAAAATTCTGTGTTTTTCCACTGCATCCCCAGCAGGTAGCACAAGGTTGAGATCCCAATTTGAAATTGAGGTTTCTCAGGCACAATCAAAGGTATGGAGAATATCAGAAAAAGTAAAGCAGACAGGTAATCCAGTTTGGTAGAATTTAAGCTTTCTGCAAGAAATGTGCTAATGTGACAGTAAATTCTTAATAATGCAGCAGAATTTATTTTCAAAGAAATGGTTTGTTGGTTTAAGTATATTTTCCCAATTTATTTTTTCCACTTAGGTTCATTAATTTGCAACATGTTCCTGAATCTAATAAAATAAAATAAAGACAGAAAAATCACTAAAATCAGATTAAATAACTATGTATTTGTTTTTCATTTTTGTGCTGAGAACAATATGTAGAGCTTATCTCAGTTTTCATTTTGGTTCATGAAACTATCACAAAAACAAGGGATTTTCCCGAATTTCTAGTTTAAAAGAAAAGACAAATGACTGAAAGTACACAAAGCCAGTCTCTCACATTTGCTAAGAACAGGATTTAATTCACACATTAAATGATATTTATATTTATTTTCCTGAAAGTCAACATATTTCAGTGCAGAGAAACTAACAACATGCATGTGTAAACAACATATTTTGCACTTGTGGTGGGAAACTTTTTTAATATGTGTTAATATATGTGTTGTTTATTAAAAAACAAAGCTCAATATAAAGTTTTAGGACTTTAGTTTTTCAGCCTGACTTAAAGGCAAAGATCTGCACTTATTATCATGTTGATGCATATACGTATATCTGTTTCATTATACTATCATACTGAAATTACCTTAGTTAAATATCTTAATCACTGAATAACAGAGAACATTCATCTAAATAAAGAATTCTTCATTCAGCATTCACGCTGCTGTTTCACAGAGGGAAATTTTCTAGTTTACCTTGAGCTGTCCACTGCTAGTAAGATTAGTAAAGCAGTCTAATTTTAGACTGTGGGAACTGGAAGCTGAGAAAATGAAGGGCCATAATTAGCCCTATCACAACACGTCGTTATTGCCTAGTGCATATGGTTAAGTAGGTGTTTTGTAAGTCCTTTTTTTAGTATATTATTTAAGTTAGAATGGTAAATCACTGTTTGTAATTTGCTCTCGTTTATACTCAAATTGTGCTTCAGAGAATTGTGAGCCAGTTGGTTTTGGTCCTATTTACAATGTGCAATTCTTTCTGATTTCATTGTTTAGTCAAATTATCTCCACGCTTCGTTTCTTTATAATATAAACGTTTTTGGGTTTTTTTTCTATTTGTGACGTTAACTGCTACTGCAGCTTTGTTCAAAACACAATACAAACAAATAGCATATGAAGAACATTACAATTTTAACCAAAACAAAACCAGATCAATTGAGGTTATGAAATTTTAAATAAGTCATTAAACCTAAAAAGTCCAATGTGACATAAGTGATACAGTTTCTAAAACATTTTGCATCACTTTATGGTAAAAACTTTGTTAAAAGTCCTGTTGAAGACTGTCTGATACTTGTCTTCTGTCTCCTAATAGATCCCAGGAGGCAGAAGATTACACTGTAATTATTTGATGTATCACATGGTAATAAGTGGTAAATATCTCTGCAAATTATGTTCATATTTATGTTGTTTCAGGGTCAAATAAAGATCCAATAATTTTTTTAAAAATTACTTTTCTTACCATATTTTACATAGGTCACACCTTAAAGGGTTAAAGCCACAAGCTGCACCTGCATCACTGCTTGCAATTTGAGCTTTTTCTTTTAAATCTTAAAATATATTTTGTGAAATAAACTGTTTTCAATGGAAAAATTCTCCTGAAACTAGTTAATGTGAACCTAAATGACTTGTGTTACTGCTAAATAATTCTTTAGGGTAAATGTCCAAGGTGGCATTGGCACTACACAGGGATGAGTTAGTCTTTAGTCATTATAGATTCTCTCTCATCACCTTCTTTCCAGTCCTACTCCACTGCTCCTGCCACATATACAAGGACAGTTTTGAAATAATTAATCCCCTAAGCACCATTCACCACATTCAGAAATTAATAATAAAAGAAATCAGGAAAGTAGTTTTAGCTGTAAAAATGAAACAACAGTGTCAGTGTGCCTGAAATAACAAGTTTAAATGCTACCCTTTGTGGCGTGTACATGGACATATTTCATTTGATGCACTGGGTTATTCTGAAGTACTTGCCTCCAGACATTAGGGACAATAGTTTTGGAGGATATTCTTCCACTGACAGTAATGAATTTTATCTATGAAGCACACAGACAAAAGCAGCTTTAACTTAGTTAATAGGGTTGGGGGCTAAAGAATCATGTAAGACAAAATGTCAGGCCCAACAAGCCTGCGCCTTTTAATAACTGACTTTTCCAAACTTTAGAGTATCACAAGAAAAGCTGCTCTGAAATCTGAGTTTAGTTTCAGACTTTTATAATTGGATGCTGTATTCCTGTTGGCACCAGATCCCAGCACACAAGTTTGTTGTGCAGAAATATTGCACACGTTAGGTTAAGTGAGAAAAAGACATATCAATAATAATTTTGTTTTTCAAATTAGGTATAAGACAAGTTTAACACCTTTTTTTTATGAATGAGGAATATTTGTTAAATTAGTACAATTCTGTATGAATGGTTTGTCATCAGATGCAGAGGTCCTGTTTCACAAAATGGTGCTAGGAGCACAGAGGGAAAAGACATTTCTTTTCATCAGTTGTTCTACAATTAGCTTGTACACTCATTAGATTATGTTTTTTTAGTCACTAACTAATCTACTCAGAGTTTAATGGTTGTTTGAAGAGTTGGAACAACGAGCTATACTACACCTTTAACAGCTCTTCGGTCAGAGTTTTGACCTAAAGTTAAGCTAGCTGCTGTTAGCCGTTAGCTGTTAGCCTCTGTACTGCCACACTGCTTCTGCTTTGGTGTTACCTTATTCCTACAGTTTACATGTCAGTATCGTGTTTCTTAAGCTAATCTTGGGTTTTCTGCTCCATCTGCTTTTGTTTCACATTCTGTATTTATGTTTAATTTCCTTTCCTTGTTTGTGATAGTTAAGTTTTAAATTCTGAATTCCCATATACTTATTAAGTCTACCACAACTACCTTTCGAAACACTTTTTTGAGCTGGGGTTGGGGTTTTCCTGCTATTGTGCACATTTTTCTTTTTAATTTTCCATTCCTCATGCTTGCACTCACTCCATCTGGGTTTTCCTCTTCCTCATATGCATGACAGAAGGATCAGATGAAGAATATACATAGTTGACATCTTTTTGAGATTTTTAGCTGGGAAGTGGTTCAGAGTACACACAACCCCAGGTAAAGCTAGACCCTGCAGATCTTCCAGGAAAAAAGTAAGGTTGCATTAGATAAAATCCAGTCTTTGTGTTGCCTTGAATGTCTGAGACTTATCTGCTGGAGTTCACCTTTTTGATGAACCAAGCTTGCTTATAGAAAAATTAGCTCAATGTGCCTTGGTACTTAAGGGTGCTTTCACATCAGGATAGTCTGCTAGACTCAGTCTGATTGGGAACTCGGTTCAGTTGGGGGGCTGCAAAATTATTCTGGACTGAGATTGCATTCACACTGCATTCAGACAAATCAGACTTTTAAAAACCATGTTTCACTCTCCGCAAGAGGCAAAAAAAATACAGAGCTGCATGAGAGCCTAGTGGTCTCAGTTGATTTGCTTTCTATCAGAACTTTTACCAAATTCTTCCATGGCTAAGCTATTTCTCATGTCCAGAGTCGCCTATTGCCCCACACACGTGTATCTTTTGGTTGTGTTCAGTGGTGTAGTGGTCCCTCGGGAAGTGAGCATACTCTCAATTTTTCCACCCTTTTTTAAACACAGAAAAAAAGTAGCCTAGAAAAATGCAGTATTACAAAAAGTGACATGTAAGACTACTTTGTTTAGTTTGTAAATTAAATTCATCAGTATATTTTCTCATTGTCACATAATTTCTGCTTTCTAGTTTGAGGGAGGAAGAGTTATGAAATGACTAAACCAATACTGGCTCACAGACTGGTGAGAGACAGGCTCATACACATATATACATCTATCTTTATGATGTCTATGTTCAGGCTAAAGTTAACGCAGCTGATGACTAACTGCATCAATGTAGCATAGTTAACCTTAGCTGAGCTGCTGGGTGACGTAGGTACATGTTTAGGGACATTCGTAACAGTAAAAGCAGCATCACAGGAGGTTTAGAAGTAGGTCTACTCAAAGCTGACTAACAAAGAAGCAGGTATACTCCGTATACCCATGTATACCCTGAACTACACCACTGGTTGTGTTTATCTGTGATGCTATTTAATAAACCCACAATGCACTATGTTCTGAAGTCAAACCAAGCCCACCTCTTTGAAATGAATCAGAATTAATTTGTGACCACAAATAAAGCTGACTTCCCAACCAAACAGACTCGGATTTGAATCATAAAAGTTGGAGTGAATGTGCCCAAAGTCTACAGTGTCAACAGCTACTGCAAAGGTCCACACCTGTGTCCAAGTCCACCCAAGACCAGTTCCACACACTGGTTCCTGCTTTGCCTGAGCCACCACTTTTCTCAGAGTTTTCCGCACCACAGCTTCCAATCACACCTACTTTCCTTACCTAGTCAGTACTCATAAAAACTCCAAAGGTGACCTAGAAGTATGCTACTCCACCTCAAATCTTCTGGGACCCGAGAGGACACCCCTTCTCTGAAAGGAAGCCCAGGTGGGTATCTCTTCAGCCTCTGTCCCAGTTTCCATTTCTGTTGCAAGGTGTGCAGACAGCTTTCTGTTTTTTGGTAGAATTACGGTCCTGTTCATTTATTATCATGTGTAATCATACTGACATACTTTTCTTTGTTCGAGCGTGTTCTCCTTTTCTCAGAATATATTTGAATATCTATCGGCAGGCTTGGTCAGATGTCCTTATAGGTTTAGCCTGACATATTTCTGCTACTTCCTGTAATCCTGCTTTAAAAGGATTTCACTGATAATTTCTTTAGAAAGAGCATTTCATTTTAAATCCTAGTTTCTAAACCTTTATCATCTAGCAATACAGACCACCTATTAGCATGATATTTTGTGAATAAATTAAGCTTACTTCCTCTTTCTTTGTACTCACATTTCAAGTCTGGAGAATCCATCTCCAACAGATACCAGATGAAACTTTGCAGCTGGTCACAGTGCAATGATCTGATCGCTTTTCAGATGGTCCACCTACAGGTATGTGGCTGAAAGTCCAACCCTCATCTGTGTATTAGTTGAATTCCACCAACCACAAAATGTCACTAATCCCTTTGAGGAAATAAACTGCGATACTTTTTTTCCCATAGGAGGGCGCAGCTGGACCCCAACACACAGATATTACAGCCAAAAATATGAGTTGTTTTGGGTTTGTTTTTCTTTTTTAGCTACTATTTTCTCCTATTTCCCTTTTAAAGCTTGAACCCCAAATGCATAACAACTTACTGAAGACTGGAAGTGGTCATTTTAAATAGTAAGCTCTGTCATGTGACGATTTCTTTCTGCTTCTCAGGCTTCATGCTCTTGTTGCTCAGTCTCTCCTCCCTCTCCACCTGCAGCTACACCTAATGAGAAGCACACCTGTTCCCCATCACTACCCTTATAAAACCAGATAACTCCACCACAACAGTTACCAGACTTCATTCATCTCTTCCTCTTGGTTCCTCCTTTGAAAATGTTTGTGATTTAAACCCTTTTACCATTTGAACTTTCTGCAGCTTGTGTCCTTCTTTAAAAGAAACATGACGAGGTCTGTTTTGTTGCAATCCTGCATGGTTGGCAACCTTGGTCGAGACAAACCTAAAGAAGATTTCTAGGTTTTGTAGGTTGTGGAATAGTAGCAGCAGCCCACCCCTACAGAAGCACCCTTTCCCAGCAGAACAGTAGCAGGTCCGACAGAGGGGCTAAAATACCTCAACTAAGAGTCTGAAGTATTCACATGGTCTCCAAACTCCCTAAAACATAAATCTGATGGGGTCTACAGGAAGAAAACCTAAGTCCACAAACACCTGTTTAACAACCGGGTCTAATGACGGTATTGTTGATGAAATGGCACAACACACTCCAGCACCTCCCCCCACCCAATAATGTATCTGTTCATTGCATATCCAAAATACTGAGGGGTATTCTCTACCATTTTTCAGCTACTATGTTTATACCTCGCTAACAATTGTTTGTGAATCAAAGAATACACCACATACTATGACTCTCCAGGTTATTTTCAGATCCATACTAACATTCTGTCATTGCTGTGTTGATTGCCTTATATAAAAAAAACATCATCACTGACTTCTTAATCAAGAGAGGTGCCAAAGACCCTTATTAAATGTGCAGTTTTCTAATTAACATTCAGCATGCATCAGAGTTAAGTTAGTGAACTACATCAGTTCAGCAGATCTCACTGCGAAACAATGGAGATGTTTACCTAAAAACTTCCCTTTTTATATGAAGAAGCTGAAGTGTAGGGAAGTTAATATGCTCATATGATCAGGGAAGGAAATGCATTTTAAAAAATTGCACCATATGTGCTCTGACAGCTAAAATGAGACAGCGCTGGTGAGCAGTTTTTTTTCTAAACTCTCAGCAAAAGGGAAAATTAGGCGTAAATTTGATAAGCAGCAGACAGCTAGTGGCATCATTACATTAAGCAGAGAGTCTGTTGGGAACTGGTACTTGTGTTTTTGAAGAGAACAAAATATATGCATATGTGCCCGGCTATGATTTTTTTTAAAACCCAAGTATGCCTCCCTGTTGCAGTGTGCGACATTCATATTCAACGACTGCATTTTACTGTGTAAATTCAGTTTTAATGCTAAAAACCGTTGAGCTTAACTGAATATACTAATACATTTCAGATGAAAAATGATTTGGGTTTACAGTCACCCAGAAAATCCACACTTATGCAACTCTAATCCCCCCCCCCCCCCCCCCCCCCCTCCTCCCCCCTCCGCCTCCTGCCCATTATTAAAAGAGAAGTCATCAGCAGGATGACAGTCACAAAAAAGCATGAAATGGACACATCTCAGTTTATACACAGCACCAAGTTGTTGTTTTTTCCAGGTAATTTGGCAACACACATGTCTGAAAGAGATCCAGTCTTAATGTAAATACCACTTTTGTCTATGTGGCTGCACAAACAGGGTGAAATTCAACCAAGAAAGGTGGTCCAAGTACTAACAAGACTATACCTAGCAGCACCACACCACTGAAAGATGCACTGATCTACATAAATAACTGTTCAAGTTATCTTCAGGGGAAAGAATAATGTCATCAATGATGTCAGATCTTAAATTAATACTACTTTATTTGTATTTTATTCCTACAATAAATTAAATATACACTTATAAGGTCCACCTGTTTAACTGCTTGTTATCACAAAAATCAAACCATCCAATCAGATGGCAGGAACTCAACACGCTTAGTCATGTAGACATGGTGAAGTCGATTGATGAGGTTTAAACTGAGCATCAGAATGAGGAAGAAAAGGAATTTAAGTGGCTGATCGTGACATGGTTGGTGGTCTGAGTGTTTCAGAGACAGATGATCTACTGGGATTTTCCCACACAACCATCTCCAGGGTTTTACAGAGATGGTCTGAAGAAGTGAAAATGTCCAGCGAGCAGCAGATGTCTGGACCAGAATGTCTTGTGGATGTCAGAATTCAGAGGAGAAAGGAGCTAAACTGGCTCCAGCAGGAAAACTGAGGTCATAATTACCACAGGTATGACATTGCTGGTTTGATGAGTCTCCATTTCAGCTCCACGTTCACATTAAAGCATCAGAATTAGGTGGAAAGATCATGAAAAAATGGATCAATCCTGGCTTGGATCAATGGTTCAGGCTGTTCATGGTGTAACGGTGTGTGTGTGTAGGTGGGAGAGGGGTATTTTCCTGTCACACTTTGAGCCTTAGAATCTTTGTCAACTGAATTAATGTGATAGCATGATATCAAACTTGTGATTTACACCTTCATTTGGCACATTAAGAAAAAAAGAAAAACAGGTGAATAACTACATGAAGTCTCATGCTGATTGCTTGCTCATGAGTCACAATCTAAATCATATCCTGGCTGAAATTGTGACCTCAACAAGTATAAAATCATTATCTTTTTAATTGATTCTTTGTTTCATGACACATATCTGATTAAGATCTCTTCTAGGCATTTAACAGAATAAAATACATAAACAATGACTGTGTGATATCGTCTCAGTCAATCAAAACATACATTTTAATCTAATTGTGTCATAGCAGAATCGGATTTACTTAATCAATATATTTTATTGTGGCAAACTTGTGATTCTGACCCATACCAGACATCTGGTACAAGTCAATTTACCTAAAGAAAAAATACAAAAAAAGGCAAATGATTATCCAGCCTCACTTTGATTTGTTTGGTCCTGAACCGTATCTCTGCAGGATTTGTCATTTCAGCAAACATTAAATTATCCATTAATTCAATACAATATGGCACTGAGATAAACTTGATTTACACTCCCTCAGGCACTTAAAGGATAAAAAAAAACAACAAAATTAAATGCAGCATGGTATATCGTTTCATATTGGCTGCTGAATTCAGATCTCATCATGGTAGAACGTGTGATATCAGCTGACATCGTTTTCCACTGAATCAATACGATCTCATGTCAAACTTGTGATTTGCACCCAGAGTCGCTGATACCACATCGCGCATCACATAGAGCACCGAGTGCTGATGAAATACGGACATAATCGTGATAATTACAATCCCAACATATTAAAGATTAAACATTTTTCAGTGTTTTTGACAACTTATTAACATGAAGACAGAAGCTGCTGGGGACCAACGCCACGCCAAAAAAACAACCACAAAAGCAGCTTTTGTTGCTGTATCGACTCTTACCACCCTCTTTACACACACACACACACACACATTGTGTACACACACTTACACACTCAACAGGAAAACATGACCAGAACCACCTCCCTTAACTTCCTGCCAACAACAGATCTGAAATGAGACGTGGCGTTGGTGACAGCAGTGATTGACAGGTTTGGGATCTCTGAGCTTCTGACGTGTTCAATGACACTCTGTAAATGTCAGAACAATAGCGATATCTCACTGATCTGAACAGAGTAACACTGTGAACATGACAGTTTCATGTAACACGTCACTCGGTCTGTTACAACATGAACTGTGGTAACAGATATAGGCTTTTCAAAACCAATATGTATTGATTATGGTTAATTTATTGAATAAGAGATGTTTCATGGTGTTTCCATGTTACTGGTAGTGGGGAAGAGTGTGATGAGGGAGAATTTGTGTAGGAAATGAAGGCAGTTGCACTGGCATTGATATTCTTCTCCTCTTCTTTTCCTTTTTCTTGCAGGAACCTTAATGACAAGCACCCTAACCCTGTTTACAGCCCTCATAAAGAGAGCGGTGTTTGGATGTTGGAGTTCAACAAAATCTCCTCCAGATATCCTTAAATAAAGGTTAATGTATAAATGATGTGATGTTGTGTCATAAATATAATGGATGAATTTAGTTAAACATAGACAGAAACAGAGTCATGAGGATGGTTTAGCCCTTAACCTATCAATAACACAGCGTTTCTGAGACCTATTGCATCACCATGTGGCAAAAACTTCGCTGTGCACAATCTGATCCGTATCGTCTGCCCCCTGCTGGATACCTTTTGAACTACAATAATTCTGTCATTACAACTCTGTAATGTTCTATACAAATGCATGTTTTTTTTCCCCTAAATTTTGTAAAACTGTCCAATAAAGACTTATTATTCAAAGTTATTATTTCTTGAAGCATTAAAGGATTAAAAGTTATCCAAACAAATTTAGTAAAATCATTAGATGAGGTTCACAAGTGGTTTAAAGACACACAAGTATTTATTCCTTAGAGTGTCGCATGATCTATATTCTATATTCTGAGGCCTGTGAATCATGTAAGTCATGTCGACAGCTTGTTCTCAATCATACATTGTGTCTCTCATATCTGTTTTTTTACCCTGGAGGTTTCACTGCAAAACGTAGAAGGAAAAAAAGAGGCAGATAAAAAAGGAGAGAATGTGTTCAGACTTTTTTTTTTCACACTTGGAAATTTAAATCTGTTCATCTTTTTTTTTTCTGTTTGGGACATCACTGATCGTTTCCAGCGTCTGGCATCTATTTCCTATTGTCATTGTTTTATTTGTTCCTGCAGGAAGCAAAGCTTAGATGGTGCCGTTTTCCTCGTCTTCAGCCCTTCCCACACAGTCACAAAGTAGCTTTTTTCATATATATAAAAACTCATCTGTGAGCATTATGTTAAAGTTAACATTAACCTGATTTAATGAACTAGTTGCTTCATCTCATCTCTAAGAGCCAAGATCACCTCTTTATCTGTTGTGGTTTGTGCGCATATTGCTGCTTCTTCATGCTGTTCATACTTCATAAACATATGAACAGTTTTTATTTAACATTCAAAATCCACCGATTTGTGTGATTTCCTTCTTCTATATTAATCACATTTATCAGGGGGATGCTGATTGAACAACGGCGTAAATGTTGGGTTTTACAGTTCAGTATAATGTGTTTCATGCTGTGCCTTTGTGTGATGAAGCCCATTAAAATTCATTCCAGCCACAAATCCCTGCAACATTTGTTTCACCATAACACACCTGAATGCATCAGATTTGGTCATTTTGTTAATTACACTGCTTTGTTTGATAGACACAAACTGATTTATTGGGAAAATATATAAATTGTAAGTCAGTAAATAGAAAAATAGATAATTAAATAATAATAAATAAATTATAAAAATTAAAGCTTGTTCAAAGAAAGCACAGTAATGTTACAAAAGATAAAGTGGAAAAAAAAAAGATTAAATGTTTAACATACCTTTTTAAAAAGCCAAAAAAAATTTACAAATGATAAGAATAATAATTGTGCTCATGTGCAACAGCTTAGCATTCATTCATTCATTTGAATTAAACTAAATTATTAATAAAAGTCTTTAAATACAGAACATAAATAGATACATAAATAAATAAATAAATAAATAAATAGGTTCACTGGTTAAAAAAAACAAAAAAAATAAACTAAGGGCTAATTAAGTTTTTTAAAAACTTAATTAAATAAAAATCTTATAAAACCGAAAAGTCTATACTTTTAATAATAATAATTATTATGATTATAATTAATCAGAATAATTTTCCTGGAAAATGCTAAAGACTGTTTGTGAGTTAAAGAAAATAAAGCCTTAAAAATCTTAGAGTGGCGGGGGATGACTTGAGTTAAAAGAAAAGAATAAAATAAAAAATAAAAGCGCATCCTTCACTCACCGTTGAAGTTCCAGGGAGGCTGAAGCCCCCGGACTCCGCTGCTGTCATTACTCATGTTTCATGGCAAAGGCAGCGACACCAGAGCTGAACTTTTCCTCCTCTTCACTCCGTCTGGACGTGTATCCTCCCGGACGTCTTCGCGGCTCCTCTCACTCACTTCTTTTCCCTACTTGCTGTGATATGAACCTATTTTATGTTGTACTTTGTCTCCCTGGTGGCGCAGCTCACGCGGTTTGTCATCACAACAGCTGACAATAAAAACACAACAGACACTTATTCTCTCTGCTCAACGTCTCCAGTGAAAAGCTGAACGTGAGAGATCAGATTTATCACGTTTTACTCGCCACGAGGCGATCCCTCTGAAGGCAGAGGGGGCGATGGGAAAGGATGGATGGAGAAAAAGAGAGAAAGAGACTGAAGAAGAGAGGGAGAGAGAGAGAGAGAGAGGGAAGGGGGTTGGAGGGGGGATTTATGATGTCATTTTCTTTAGCCAATCTTTGGTGACTTGCTTGAATATTCAACTATTTATTGATAGAACTGGGATTCTAAATTTAACTTCCAGGTATGCACATACACACTCAGCAGACACTTCATCATGAGGTCCATGTTTCCAGTCCAGATCCAGTTCCCAGTCCAGATCCACTTCCCAGCCCTGATCCACTTCCCAGCCCTGATCCAGTTCCAAGCCCTAATCCAGTTCCCTTTCACCTGCAGAACCGCCTTCCTGCTCGGGGGCAAAGATTCAACAAGTTGGGACCATTTTTCAGAGATTTGGCTCCATGTGACTCCATCAGAATTCCTGCAACTGAACTGGAGGCTCATCAGACGAGGAAAAGTTTTTCCAGTGCTTCTCAAACTGGGGGTCGGGACCCCCATGAGGGTCTATTGCTGGATCTCCAGAAGCTCTCCAGATAGTTCAGCCAGCTGCACGTCTGACCTGACCTCACATGATCTCTGTTCTGCATACTGGAATGATGACTACAGCTCTGAATATAAGAAACATTACAAAACAAATACAAACTAAATAAAGATGTAAATCTGTGTTTTGATCCAGTCAGATCAAGCTGAATGTGATTATTAAGAAGGAAAAAAGATCCAGCTGATTGTTAAAGCACATCTTCAGGAGGAGGTGTGTGAGTTTAATCCAGGTGGTGGAATAGTTCAGCGGCTCTCAAACTGGGGGGTGACCATAGACTGTATAAAAAAGATGGACGGAGCCTCCGTGACGTCACCCGTAGGTTTCTGAAGAGCTGAATTGAAGCTCGTGGGCGGTTCCTCCCAGCGCCATCTTGGCAGGGGCACGCGTGTCATTTCACCCGGAAAATACAAATACAGGTGAAAAGGTGGAGCTGAGAGGGGGGCTGTTAGCGTCATGGTGGATGATTGACATCGAGCGAACTCCAAGCTTTCTGTAGCTAAGAGCTAACCGAGCTAACTCCGAGATAACAGGAGCTAACGGAGGTAAGCGGGCTAAAGCTAAGTTACGTTGTTAACCGGCTAAAAACCATAGTTGTTCTACGTTCTTCTGACTTGAAGTGGGAGATCGAGTGCCTGTCAATCAAAATGACACGCCCCTAAATATGCTGAGTTTCGAGCTTAAATTACCTTTGAAGGAGCGAGTTAGAAAAAAATTCACTCCCCCCACAGTTGTCATTAAGGTAAACCTGATCTATTAAACCTAAAATGGATTTTTGTACCAGGCTGTAAACACGTTTATTTCTGCCGTGAAGTTGGTCTTTTTAACATGGGAGTCTATGGGGATTCGCTCTGTTTTGGAGACCCTAGTGGATGAAGGGGGAACTGCAGATTTTATGCACTTCCACGCAGGCTTTACTTTTACTGCCGAAGGCTCCGTCTATCTTTCATTTATGGTCTGTGGGGTCATCAGATTATTTCAGAGGGTTGCCAGATAATTGAAAAAAAATATTTAACGCACAGTTAGCAAATAAATTTAGTATTTTTAAGAGATAAATCTGTGAAATAGCACTTTTATTTTTTTAACACATGAACAGAATAAACATCTGAATTTGACGTTATGTCTGCTAAAGAAGCTGATTTAGGCATGAAGGTACCTTGTCACAGTGATGAACTACCAAAAATCACTTTATCCTCTTTATTTAGGACAATTCTAAAAGTTTTCCTACATTTATAGAATACTGCAGGATGAACCATTTCATACCACGCAATTCATGACAGTCACCACATGGGGGTTGAAGGCAAGGTCGGATTATCCAATGGGCATTAAGGGCACAGGCCCGGGAGCCCACGCCCACTTGGGGCCCATGTCGGCCATACACCAGCACTTTGGACATGAAACAAAATGTACATAAAAGCCAGATAGTTACACCACAGTGTCTTGTGTTATTGGTACCATTGGCTGAGAGATGTAAGAAATGTTGTTTCACAGCGTTTCATTCACAATTTTATCAGTGTTGCAGTGGGAAATGGGGCCCCTGGAACACTTTGGGCCCAGTGGCTGTGCACTTTTAATCCGGCCCTGGGTGGAGGTTGTGGGCACCAATGTATGTTATTTAGAGGATGATGGCTCAAAAAGTTTGACAACACCTGTTGTGTTATCCAGTTCTGGTGAGTGTGTTTGAATTGTAGCCTCAGTTTCCTGTTCTTAGCTGACAGGAGGGGCACCCGGTACGGTCTAAGGATCACCCCTGGCTGCAGCCTGGAGAACAGGGTGGGGCTGGATATTGGGTGGGGTTGGACGTCCAATGGGCGTGGTTGGATGTCAAATGGGTGTGGAGTTAGGGTTGGAGTTAATCCAATTAAAAATGTTGTTTAAAAATATCCAGCCCTGCCTCATTCTCCAGGCTGAAGCCAAGACCTTCTCTGGTCTTCTGCTGCTGTAGAACATCTGCTTTAAGGTTGGACGTGTTGTGTGTTCAGAAGTGATATTCTGCATAAGGAACCAGTGATTTTTTGACTTCCTGTTGTCTTTCTATCACGTCCAGTCTGTCCATCCTCCTCTGACCTCTGACATCAACACATTCTGGTCCAGACAGCTGCTGCTCGCTGGATATTTATTCTTCTTCAGACCTTCTCTGTAAACCCTAGAGATGTTTGTGTGTGAAAATCCCAGTAAATACTCAGACCAACAAGCATCCCATGTTCAAAGTCACTAAACCTCCATTCTTCCTCATTCTAATTCTCAGTTTGCACTTCAGCAAGTCGTCTTCATCCTTAACTAAATGTATTGCGTTGCGGCCATGTGATTGGCTAATTAGATGTTTGTGCTTATAAACAGCTGGACAGGTAGCCAGCTGGTAAGTAGCCAGCAGGCATGTGTATATATGTTTAGGTAGATCAGGTCAATATATACATTATTTTCTTTATTAGAATAAGCAGATTAGAGTTAAAGTTGACAGAGCCAGCTATCTGGCCTAAACTACTTTGAGTTACAGAAAATATACAGCGCCATTCAAAAGTTTGGACATGTTTCTCCATTAGATGCAATTCAATTCAATTCAACTTTATTTGTATAGCGCCACTTCACAACAATGTTGTCACAGGGTTCTTTACATACATGAATCAACATACACATCATTTCAATCCAATTCATACATATCCTCTAATAGAAACCAACTGATTGCATAGAATCATGACTTGGATCCAATCCCCCATCCTGAGCATGCATGGGGCGACAGTGGGAAGGAAAAAACTCCCCTTTAACAGGAAGAAAACCTCCGGCATAACCCAGCTCAGGGAGGGCAGCCATCTGCCTCGACTGGTTGGGGTGGAGAGGACAGGAAAGACAGAACAACATGTACAACTACACTTATTCAGGAAGACCTGTGGAAAAAATGAGAAATATGTTAGAAAGGCAATGGCAAAATGTGTCTTTTTGACTGGTAGTGAATGGACTGAAGGTGAGAGGATAGTTGTATGTTTTAAAATCATCTAAATCATATGAAAAATATTCTTTTTTTTTTTTTTTTTTTAAATTAAATTCTCCTTTACTTCCTCCATGTGTCTTCCTGCCTTTCCTGCTCTTCTTCATTGGACTTTTCTTTCTAGATTTAGATCTTAATCATCCTTTCTGTTATGTTTCCGTCTTTAATTTAAAAAGCAGTGACCACCATTACTCCTGTTTGTTTCAGCTAGTCCCACCTTAACATCCTAACATTTATCTCATGTTTCCTCCCTTTCCCCATTCAGGTTGAGTCGTAATAATCTTGGTCCGAGGAAACCAAGAGAACTGCGTCGTCTCAAAAAAGCCACCATATAACCGCACAACATAACCGAGAAGCTCCGGAGACACCAAGGTGCAGGTGGCTGAACTATCTGATAGCAAAGCCCACAATTGTGGAAATGACTTGAATGCCACGAAAGCAGATGAGTAATGTGAGTGTATAGAAACACACGCACACACAATCAGACTCTTCTCTCTGAAGTGGGTTGTGTAAGAGCATAATGGCTGAGCCAAAATCACACCACTTCAACCTATAATGGCATAAGTGGTGTTTCTTATGTAAGCTTGTTGGCTCAAACACACACACACACACACACACACACATCCCTTTTCTTTTTCCACTGTATGTGATGGAGATGTACAGTCAACAGAAAATGACACTGATGAGAAGATTGGATATAAGATTCTTACTTTATTATTTATAGAGGGCATGGAAGTGGTCCGGGGGGGCGGCACGGTGACGTAGTCGTTAGCATTGTGGCCTCACAGAAAGAAGCTCACTGGTTTGAGGCTTGGTATGGTGGAGGTTGCATGTTCTCTCTGGGTACTCTGGCTTCCTCTCATCATCCAAAGACATGCATGTTAGGTTAACTGGTTCCTTTAAATTGTCCCTTATTTGTCTCTGTGATGGACTGGCGACCTGTCCAAGGTGCACCCTGCCTCTTTCCCAGTCTTACCCGGGATAGGCTCCAGCTTCCCCAAGGCCCTTAAATGGACTAAGCCAGTGATTTTTTTGTATTTTAAATGTACTTCACAGAATGTACATAAGATGATTATTATGGTGAGTACGCAGCCATAATAATCATGTTTGAATTGTTTAAGAACACGTTTGGTTAAAGTTCAGTAGAACGAGCTGAAGAAGGACTTTCAGAAGAGAAGAGGGGTGTTTGGGTAGCTGGTTTGTAATCACTGAGGACAGATTGCAGCAGTGAAACTTTTTTCAGACTCAGGTTAAGGTTGAAGTGGGTGAGTAGAATCTCCATCTCCAGCAGCGTCTTTGTTAGACTGCAGGAAACAGGCTCAAATGGAGGATAAGGTGGTCTTCATATGCTCCAATGTTGGGTAAACCGCAACTGAATGAAGGCTCGCCACCTTCAGCTCAATCTGTCCAAGACAGAGCTCATTGTCTGCCCAGCCAATCCTTCCTTACATCTGCAATTAAGTGCGAAGCTTGACTCTGTCACACTTGTTCCTACGTCTGCTGCCTGGAATCTTGGGGTCATGGTGGACGACCAGTTGACCTTTAAGGTCCATGTTGCCTCGGTTGCCCGTTGCTGCCGATATGCTCTCTACAACATCAAGAGAATCAGACCATACCTGACAGAACACATGACTCAGCTTTTGGTTCAGGCTCTGGTCATCTCTTTGGAAAAAAGCTTCTGCTAAATGACTGTAGAATAGAATAGAATAGAACTTGTTTGTGTATAAATTAGCACATTTGCTCTGTCCAGACTCCTTATCCCTGTCTACACACATCCTGCAAGTTGTTCTGTTGGAGATTACATGCGTGTTTTTTAACCTTTAGGCTTCTTTAGCTTCTTTTTAGTGTCCTGAAAAGCTTCGTCTTCTTATCAGAAAGCTCCTTTAAGGTCTCTGATTCAAAGTTTCCTACTAGCAAACATCTCCATGTCCTTGATGGATTGATGGTGTCCAAACAGGAATGTATGTCCTCTGTCAGACACAATCTGGAACAAGTTCCTGTGTCTTCATCTTGGTGAAACATTAAACTGCATTTCTGATATTCCCGCTGTCAGCGCTTCCACTTCGTCCGTTTTATTTGTCAGTCATCTTTCATTCCTCGTGTTGATCAAAGGTGAGAAATTATTTACAGCTTCTCTTTGTTCCCAGCTGCCCTACATCTGCAGTGTCTCCCCTTCGGCTCTGTGGGGGGTTTGAGGGTCTTGTTCCACATGGTAGCCGTGCTTTGGGAAGCTCAATTAGCTTGGAAGCGGCTCTCCGACTTGCATGGTTTACACAATGTGACAGTTAATATATTAAAAAAAAAAAAAAAAAAAAAGTACAAGCACAGATTCTGGATATTATTCTGGGACTTAGCTGGACTGATCATGAAAGATCAGCCGCGGAAAGAAGAAAGAGAAAAGGGGAAAAAAAAAAAAAAAAAAAAAAAGAAAGGGGGAAGGAAGGGAAAGGAAAGAAAGAGAAAGGTATATGCATAAAACCAATTACAATGTTCATGCCTTGCCTGAATGTGTAGATGTACCCTGTATGCTCTGTGTTTTTGTGTTAATTTATTATGTAGTGGTCTGCATTTTTGTTTTGATCTGTTTAAAATTTAAAAATGTCACTTTTAAAAATAAAGTTTAAAAAAAAAAAAAAGAAAGAAAGATCAGCCGACATCTGTAAAAACCATTTCAAACCATTCTTGGTTCATAATATTTAAGACAGTTTTGTCCAATGAGCTCCTCATCCTGGAGCAGAGGGGGGGGGGGGGGGGGGGGGTCACAGGAAGCCAGGCTGAACAACTGTCGCCCACCCTGTGGAAACTGGCTTCATTAGCGCAGCAGTGTTGTGACTGCTCTGAGACATGGTGTGAAACTGGAGCAAAGCTCAGAAAGAGAAACCAAACTTGTCATGAAAGCAGCAGAAAATGAGCCGCTTGTGGTTAATGCTCAGGAGGAGGGACGCGTCTAATTGGTGTTCCTGCACCATAACGAGACCGACTGAACATGGAGATGTTGTCACCCTTCAGTGTGGCTGATGACCCCAGCAGGAGGATGTCAAGCAGGTAAAACCAGCCTGTACAGAGCAAGGAAATAAACTAGTGGACATGATTTATGATTGCTTCATACCTCCATGCTAAAGTGTGGCTAAAAGCAGTTAAGCAGAGTTTGTTTCACTTTTTATAGTCATGGTGCGGAGGTAGAGTATTATTAATGTCTATTTTAGAATAATTATGTCTATTTTATATGTTGACTTCAAATGATAGTTCCAAAAAAATGTATTTTATGAACAATCTTGTAGAATGAGATATAATCAGGGAGCGTTTAACATTTTAAAACACCAGATTAGAAACAGTCTACTCATGTTTTGCAGTTTTTCTCCCAAACAATCGAAGTTTAGCAAACTGAAGTAAACCGATCACACGGCAGCAACTCAACACATTTAGTCATGTAGATGTGGTGAAGATGACTCGCTGAGCGTCAGGATGAGGAAGAAAAGGGGATTTAAGTGGTTGTTGGTCTGAGTGTTTACTGGGATTTTCACACACAACCATCTCCAGGGTTTACAGAGATGATCTGAAGAAGAGGAAATACCCAGCGAGCAGCTGGACCAGAATGTCTTGTTAAAGTCAGAGGTCATTACCTCCAGTCCTCCAGGGTCGCTGTCCTGCAGGTATTGGATGTTTCCCGACAGAAACACCTGATTAAAGCTTGTTGTTGAGCTCTGCACGAGTCATGTTCCAAACAAGTGAATCAGCTGTGTTGCTGCAGGGACACATCCAATACCTGCAGGATGCTGCCCTTAAGGACATGAGTTGTTGATCCCTGGTCTCCAGCAGCAGAAGACCACACCGGGTTCCCTCCTGTCAGTAAGAACAGGAAACTGAGGCTACAATTCACACAGACTCACCAGAACTGGACAATAGAAGATGGAGAAATGTTGCTGGTCTGATTAGTCTCCAGTTCAGCTCCACATTCAGACGATGGGATCAGAATTTATAGGAAACATCATGACAACATGGATCCATCCTGCACTGCTGACCATGTCCATCCCTTTCTGAGCACAGTGTAGCATCTTCTGATGGAGACTTCCAGCAGGATGATGCACCATGTCACAAAGCTCACATCATCTCCACCATGACGATGAGTTCACTGTCACCAGATCTCCATCCAACAGAGCAGCTTTGGGATGTGGTGGAACGGGAGATTCTCAGCATGATGTGCAGATACTGTGTGATGCTTCATGTCAACATGGAGCTAAATCTCTGAGGAATGTTTCCAACATGTTGTTGGATCTGATTCCAAGAATGAAGATAGTTTTGGAGGGAAAAAGAAGGTCCGTCTTGGTACTAGCTGTTGAGCGTGATATTGCAAAGAAAAGGTTTAGAAACTACAGCACAGCAAAGTCATGCTATCAAAATTATATCTCAAAGAAGTCTGAAACATTAGCTAAGATGATAAATAAGGAAAGAAATGAAGAAATATTCCATTTAAAATCCATCAGTGTTTACATAGAAAGACATGAAATCATCGGGTATTTTTGGGTGAACTTGTAGTGAATGTTGGGAAAACCGTCTTTTTGCTCAGAAAGACACTTCGTCTTGGAGGACTAAAACGATGATTAGAAACCTCAACAAGCATGAGACACGTAGAACTTATTGCAGCATTAACAGCAACATCATCATGTTCACTGTAAAAACTGAAATCTAAGTAAGATTAAAAATCTTAAACTGAGTACACATATGCTTATTTTTTTTAAAGGTAAGAGAATTCAGGGTAAGAGAGGCCAGAGAATTCCTCTTGTTTTAAGAGTATTTTTTACTTGTTTTGGGAAGTCATGACATGCCAAATTTTCTTCTTCTGTTGGCAGATAATTTATTTTATTTTAAGCAACATTTACCTCATTTTTGTATATTTCTTCTTGTTTTTTAAGGCTGACTTTTTGCAGTGTTTTACCATCTAGCTGAGGCTGAAAATACAAAAACCAACACTCATAGCGTCTTCATCGACAGCTTTACATAAATATAATCTTTATTTCCATTTGCATATTTAAGAAGGCTATGCTTGAAATTCAACAGCCTTGTATCAGAAGAATAATTTCTCAAGAAGGCAAGTTGAAGCTGGAACAACAAGACGAACAGAGAATTTAACCAAACAGTCGTTCGCATGTTTAACTAAACCTCCAGACCAGCATCACGCTCCCGGGTCGACGCCAACAAACGGCTTCGAGACAAACTGGTGTCTACGTTGGGCTGACATATTGGTCAATTATAGTTAAAAGGAAAAATTGCTACTATACACATAATTCATACATCATACATATATACATAACTTACATACATACAGTACATGCACGCTGCAACACTTCGGTACCGGAGGATTCGTGGTTCTTACTGCGAGATCGGACTTTGTTCTTGAAAAAGCAGCTACCAGAATGGAAATGATGGAGAGCTTATTAAATAATAATGTTAATAAGTTGTTTAATCACCATTTTGACAGAGAGAAAGAGCCGGGCGGCTGACTGTGGCTCAGTTCGGATCACTTCGCAGCGGCTTTCATCAAGTGGAAAACGTCATGTGCTTTAGGGACTTCTTTCTGCGGTGAAAAAATAGAAATGTCTGCTGAAACGTTTGGATACTGTTCTATGTGGAGAAAAGTGGACCCGTAGAAGCAGCAGTGAAGACCGGCCCGGTGTACAGTCCTGGTCCGTCAACGGGAACCTGGGAATAAAACAGAGCATGGTTGAAACACAGTTAGAAAACTGCCCTGCTTTAAAGACAAAGATTACACTCAGGATGATGTGTAAAATGTAAAAAAACAGAAAGGAGGAGTTTTTGAGGAATAAACAGGTTAACTGGCAACGTGTCAGGAACATTACTGGGTATATAAATAAATGTGTAAAGATAGACAGAGGTTTACGGATCTGAGGCAATCTAGGTCTAAAAGTTGTGGAACAATTTAAAAAAAATGTTCCTGAATGTCTGCAGACTGATGATCCCACCATACATAGTGTATAATATTATATAAGGACTCAGAGAATCAGAAGGAATCTCTGTGCGCATGGGACTTAGCTGAAGATCAGACTGGATGTTGGTGGTTTTTGGGTTTTCAGGCAACCTTACATTAAAACAGACATTATTCTCTACCATAGATCACAGTTTTGTCTCGATTCGATTCCGATTTTTTGGGTGCCGATTCCATTTAAATTACAATTCTCACAATTCTTTAATAATGCTGATTTTTGTAGATTAAATACAGAGTAAATGTATAAAACTTTTCCTCATCATTTTTCTTGATTTCAATGAGGAAAAAACAACCCAGTAGCCAGACCATCATTCTGCTGCTATAATGCCCAAGAAGAAAAGTAAAGAGATCAATAAAAACAATAAAAATGACAAAATTTTATAATGGATTATTCATATTTATTTGAAAAGAAAAGAAAAAAATGTGAAGCAAAAAAAATCCAGATTTCTGATTTTTTTATTTGATTTTCCCACCCCTACAGTTCAACCTGAAATCTATAAATGCACTTAAAGCTCATCATGCAAAGAAGAAGTTACATGTGAACAAGATCTATGAACACAAATGTCTTCTCTGAACCAGAGCTCATTTAAAATGGTCAGAGGCAAAGAGGAAAACTGCTCTGTAGTTAGATGGATCCACATGTCAGTTTCTTTCTAGACAGCATGGACGGTGTGTCCTGCAGACTAAAGAGAGGCAGCATCCAGCTGGTTATCAGTGGACAGTAGAAAAGCTGCATCTCTGATGGGATGGGGTTGCATTCGTATCTACGTGGGCAGCTTCCACATCTGTGAAGCTCCATCAACGCTGAAAAGCAACATCTGCTCCCATCCAGACAACGCCTCTTTCAGGGAAGACTTTGCAGATTTCAGCAAGACAATGCTGAACCACATCCTGCATCCATCACAGGAGAACTGGTCTGCCTGCAGTCCAGACCTTTCACCAGTACAAAACATCTGGAGCTTCATGAGAGCAGAAATCCAGCTACTAAGATCCAAGAATCCTGCATCAGACCAGAACAGGACAACATTCCTCTCCTTAAACTCCAGCAGCTCCTCACGTCCAGATATTTCCAGACAGTTGTTGAAAGAAGTGGCGTGCTAACAGGAACTACTTTTTACAGATGTGTTGCTGCCATCAGTTTCACAATTAGCTCATATTTTCCATGAAATGATCAAATGTCTCAGCTTCAACATCTGATGTGTTGCTTATTTTCCACTGGGAATAAAACGTGAGTTGGTGAAATTTGCAAATCATTGTTTTCTGTTTTTAAAACAGGAAACTCTTCTTGATGTTTTTTTTTTCCAGTATATGCAGAAAGTTCGCTTCCTGCTCAGATCCCAAAGCCTAAATCTATAAAAATCCATAAAAACAATCCACCCACATTCCTCCATCTCTGATCAGCTGCTTGACCTTCTCCATGCCAACCCCTTCCCAGAGGAGAGGAGGCTAAACACAGCTGCTATCCATCTCTAAAACATGTGGTGAAGAAGATGCTGATAGCAAATCCAGCTTCAACTAGTTCCTGTAACTTGATAGTTTATCTGCTTTCAGCTCTGATTTCATTATTATTTGTAAACATGGTCATCAGTAAAGATTAGAAACCGTGGTGTTACCTCTCCCAGAGCCTGCAGGGCCACTGTGGCAGCCATGGCCTTGGCATGCTTCTTATTGGGACTGGCTGTCTGGGGCTGGTAGTCCACACCGTTCACTGTGACCTGAGGAAAAATATTTAACAAGCAGTGAAATGTAGTTCCTGCAGACATTTTGAAAAGAACAAATGAACAAAAAACATCTGATTTAACGGTAATGACAAGCTGAACTCACTGAAAAGATTACAACAGTTTTAACCTTTTAATCGACGGATTTATGAGTACAAAGTGAAATGGTGGTTTATTATTTCCTTTTAGGCAGTGATAACGTGTTTTTTTTTTTTTTAATGTTTAAATGAGTGTTTTGTCCTGGGAGACAAACTGAAAAACACAAGGGAAACAATCAGTGTGTAAATATCACTTATTAACTCAGTAGATGCTACAGCCGGCAGCGACTCTGTTCGCCATGATGTCGTGCAGAGTTGAGCTGGCAGCTGCGACATCAGTTCCCTCCATGTTTGTCTGTTGTTTGAGTAAAGTTAAAATACATAATCACCTGGTAAAATAAAGACTTCAACTCATGGTAACAATTCAATTCTGTTTAATATCCTGTTTTGTTTATAAATACTTAGCTTTATTGAGTGACTCACCACACTTATCTTGTGTTCCAGCACCAAAGAGAGGAAATGAGCAGCATTTCCTGTATTTATCAGGTTTAATTGTTGATGTCGCTGGATTGAACTAAGTATGAGGAGGGGGAAGAGTTGAATACAGGAATTGTTTAACTTTCTTTTTAGGATATATATTGTATCTGTCAGTGGATGGGGGAACATGTTTAGAGGGTTATGTAAGGTTACTGGGTAAGAATGATGATTTTATGACTATTTAATGTGCTTACCTGGAAAATGGTAGATGCTTGGGGTGACTATTTTGGGATTAGAGTGTAGGGGTATTTGAGGGTGGTTGCATGTTAGATTACTTAGGTATATTTAGTTTCAGTTATGTTTAGTTGGTAAAAGATAATTTTTGAGTCATATTATTCTTCCTTTGTGATTTTCTAGAGGTTTTTGTTGGAATATGCATTGTTGTTCAATAAATGATCATCCTGTTGGAGGAGCTCTGACGTCTACTGACGTCTCTTAGCCACTCTGGCCACACAACCTATGATAGATACTATACCCATATATGGTTTGCAATTTCTGTTTTTTTAGAATTTTTCCATTTCCGATTTTATTTTACAGTCATTTTGCAGATGCTTTTCTCCAAAGCTACGTTGATCTGAGAGTGGAGAACATAAGCAAGCAATCAAAGAGGGGTGTCATAATGGTACGACACACATGTTGTCGTATACTGCTAGAGATTTATATCTATTTTTAATTATATTGCAGTTATTAATAATATATTATTTTTCTTCTTTTTTTTTAATGGACAAAGTCTGAACAAAGAAAGTCTATCTATTTTTTTCAATTAAATTATTAACAATTGATAAGATACCCATCAAGCATTTGGAATCTTTTCATTCAATGTCATCAAATTATATTTTCTCTATTAAAAGTGAAGCTTCCATGTTACAAATAAGAATTAATTATTACCATATTGTTATGTTGCAATAAAAAATACATACTGTTTTTTATTATAAAATATAAATAATTATCAAATAATCTGATTTGATTTTTCTCCCTTTTGATAATATATCAGTCGAGGCTTTATCATTTTTAAATATAAGTTTTATATATAAATATAATTTAGACACTATATCTAAAGATTTTCAAACCTAGCGGACCTAGATAATAAATTATTTACAAAGTATAGCAAAACATGATCACTCATTATAAATAATTGTATATTATAGGATTCAAATATTACAATAAAAAAGTATTCATGGGATTGACCTTTATTTTACATTAACATTTTAATAAATTAATATTAATTCAATTTAAATAACTTTTTAAAATAAGTTATTTAAAATCACTTTAAACAACTTTTTCTTTAAAAAAAAAAAAAAGAATATTCATATATATATATATATATATATATATATATATATATATACACACATACATATACATATGTATGTGTGTGTGTGTATATATATATATATATATATATATATATATATATATATATATATATATTTATTTTTTTTTTAAATATATATAAAATTTATTCGTATATTTTTAACTTTTTTTTAGCACTTTTCAACTGCAACGACTGCAACTCAAATTGCTTCACCACACAAGGCAAAAGTAAAAGCATATTAAAAGTATCTGTGGATGTTTTGAAGTGACCGACCTTAAAGAGGAAATTCTTGCGATGGTCTGGACCACTGTGATGAACCATGACAAACTCCGGCTGCACTATTCGCTTCTTGTTACATAATTCAATGAGAGCAGAAACCGGGTGTTTCCCTGGAAACACAGAAACGGTCACAAGTTTAAAAAAAAAAAAGGGTCCAAACAGGACTGCTTTAACAAGTTAAATAAATAAACATTAAATGAAGATATTTTCAAGTATTTTATAAGACTATATGAATAACATAATAAAGCAGAAACTAATGAAATACAGTTACAATGAGACAAAGTGCATTTAAAAAAAGAGACAAAAACCTGCCAGACCCTGAGAACAAAATGAAACAAGAATAATATAGTCACCAAAATGTATTAACAGTTAATTAACAGTTCATTAATACTGAAAATGAGGCGAAATGCAGGCCAATTGTATGAGACAGCATCATCTGAAGCACACTGAAGGCTCGCAAAGCTTCCTCTGACACCAAATCATTACTGATATGATGACAAAAGACAGAAGTAGTTGGGTTCGTTCTGAATGTTTGATCAGGTTTTTTGGTTTAGCAGCTCAGGTGGTCGATCTGTCAAGCACTGATTGGAAGGTCAGCAGACTGATCCTTCACACCTCCACGTTGTGTCGAGGTGTGCTTGTTAAAGCACACACCGCCTGGGATGGACTTAGAAAAAAGAACAGCATGAATTAAACAAGAGCTGCTGTGTGAGTGTGTTGTGTGAAAAAGTTAGTGACGGTAAAAGCGCCACAAGGAATGCAGGAAAGGTTAAAAGGTTTTCTACAGGAGTGGAATATTTACTGTTTACATACAGAAAGTGACCCATAAGGATGTTTGCAGGTTAAAAGATTGAATCTTCGTCCATAGCTAGATGTGCTTCCCTACTTTTTATTAAAAATTTGTTCTTTGAAGTTGTACGCAGGGTTATAGTGTGAGCTTTGCATGTGCTGCCACCTAGTGGATGCTTTTATGGTACCTGCTGGTGCAGCTCCTGAAACTATAACTCACAGAGCCATAGAGTCGTGGAAGCGGACATTAAATGTTATTTTCAGTCTGCACCAAATGCATCATGGTAGCCTGAAGAGCTCAAATAAAGACACCTGGACTTATTTTTCTTGCTTCTTAGAGTCATTTCTCACCTGCCTGTGGGGAGTTTCTGGTGATAAGTGTGAAAGGAACACTGACATGTTTCGGGTTTTTAAGGGTACATGGTGTCACTGACTCACCATGAGGGTTGTTTAAATCAAATTTGAGTTGTTTACCTGCCTGACCAGAACTGTTGTCCTCACAATGTCCAATGTGTGAATTGTATAGCCTCCCGAAGGAGAGCTCAGGGTGAATTGTCGGCACTGGAAAGGTGATACTTGAGGTTTTTCCAGTTTAAAATGGAAGATTTCCTTCTCATCTGTCTCCAATAATCTGTGTTCGCTGAATGTTGACCTGTAGATCTGGTTTTCTCATGTTTTTAAAGTGATGGTTTGGTGTCTTCGGTATTAAGCCAGTGGTAAGACAGTCTGTGTTTGTCTGTTTTACCTTTTGGGTGCAGCAGCCTCTGTCTGAGGGTTTGTTGGGACTGAAATGTACTATATTACAGTGCCTGTTCTTATCTTTTCTGTTTGTCTTGTTGTTCATTTCAAGTGCATTGCCGGGAGCTGCTTTACCAATTCCAGTGTACAAGTACTGTATAACGCTAAAAAAAAAGGCTTCTATCATTCTCAGCCCCATGGTGAAAAGATGATGGTGTGAGTCTAAAAGCAGATCTGATTTCTACTAAACCTCAGTGTTGAAGCTACTATTATCCTAAATAGACAGCAATCCGTCCAAAAAAGGCGTCAGGCAAACTTCCTTACGAACTTTATGCTGTTTATTCTCTGCTTTCTGCAATGGACACTTGCAAGCTAAAACCTGACACTGAAGAGTGAAACTTTTTAGATGACAGACGTAAGATCTTGAATAAAGCCAACCTGACATCTATTTCTTGGTTCTTGAAGGCATCTCGTGTCTGATCTGAAAGGGTTTCGTAATCTAACTAGTTGGTAGGAGATTTCAGCTTCACTTACAATGAAACTTCAGCAAAGCAAAGCTCAGATAGGTACGATAACCATGACCTGGATGAGAGAAAAAAAAGACATCCAACAAAAGAAAAAACAAATCCAGTTGTTTGTATTCAGGCTTTTAGGGCTCATTTATGCGCTACATTAAACGTATATATGCAGATGCCTGCAAACAGAGCCTTCTGTCTTTCCTGTGTTCATTTTGTGTGTATTTTTTTCAGAGTTTGCAGCTGTGTCCCTCAATGAAGGACAAGGGGCCAATGTGAGGACATTGTAGAGCTGTCTAGTATTTGTACAATTAGCAAAAGTAAAAGAAGAAGAAAAAGCTGTGATGCATTTAAAGGCTCCACAGACAGTTGCAGTTTACTGCACTGCCTCTTTTATGTTTCTCTATAAGAATAGATGACTGTGATCGCCTGCACCGTCTCCATGTTCGCTATAATGCATTGCTGCTGAAACTAACTTTGGAACTCCATCGCCCTCTAGTGGATGTATTATTACACAACCATGACAACGTAAACCATGCAAAATGACAAACACTCTTTCTTTGTTTCACATGAGTTTTAAGAACATGAAAGCTAATTTTATGTGTTAAATGATGTTTTAGTTTCAGTCGGATTTGTAGTTTATGGTTGGCCAACAATTACCTCCATATATGGGAGTTTTCTGCTCATTAACATGAGCTTCGTTGACTATTTAACTAGAATATATTACATAATTCAACCTTTCAGTGTGATTTATCACCACAAGGACAAGGGAATGCAAGTGAGATTGGTCACCACACATGGCTCTTTGAACCTGCTGATCGCCATGGTAACTCAGCCTCCTCTGTAGCGGATAAAATCTCTCGGTCGTCTCACTGATTCTGTTCCTCATGATCACCCAGACAGAAACATTAATATTCCTCACAATATCAAATCTAAAGTCTGACATGACGACCGTACTGAAAGTATTACATTGAGACTGAATAAAAGTAGTATTGATTAAATACGGTGGAGTGAATTGGTGGAGTTAAAAAGTACCATTTAGGATGTATAAACTCTCCCTAGCTTGACAGTTTTTAATACTCAGGCTGTCAGGAAGATGAAAGCTGGTGGTAAAAGAGAAGAAAGCAAATGAAATTATTTACCCATTAAGTCCTTGGTTACAACCAGTCCTCCTGTTTGTTTCTGTGGTTTTTCTCCTTCGGCAACCAGACCTGAAACAGAAAATCATCATAAGGAATAACATTGCAATCACCATGACTGCCAATATTCTCATTATTAGGTGTTCAACATTTCCCTCCAGCGGGGGAGATTTAAAGGGATTACAATGAATCAATGTTTGCAGCTTCGCCCTGTTCACATTATTCCCAGGTCAGAATTGAGCTGCAGCGTATTGTGAACACATATAAATGATTTACACAGCTGTGAGAGTGATGTTTAATTCCAGGTTATGATTTCTGGTTCGGGATGTGACGAAGGAAACAGAAAAATTATGGGAAAAAGCTGTTTTACAGCGAACTGGGCTGTTCTAAGATGCTCTTATGCTTTACCACTGTCACAAAAAGATAGTGGAAGATGCAGAAATATAGAACTTTTTGTGCTACTCCTACATGCATGTGAATTTAACTGAGTGTATATGTACAGGAGACTGAACTTAGGTTGCAAAATTTGTTTTTTAACGTTGTGTTTGCGTCAGAAACCGACTCCATCGTGATATAATAGTTCTCACACTTGTGTACAAAAAATCTTACTGAAGGATGCTGCTAGGGGCCTCATTAAAGAACTCAGAGTTGTCTCATCTTAAGGAAAGGATTACTAACTTCTGACCGCTTTGCTTGTGTGGAACTTGACAACAAGCTATCGGGGAACCATTTCATTTAAATCAGGTGTGTTGCAGCAGAGAAACATCTAAAACCTGCAGGATGGTAACCCAAAAAGTCCAGAGTTGGTGATCTGTAGTGTAGGAAAAGGCTTCAAATACATTTTTAAGTAAAGCTGTACTGGTAAACATTGCAAAGAAATATTACTTGCACCAAAAATAATTTAGCTGCCTGAACCCAATTTGTTAAAATCTTATATAAAGAATCTTACAAAAACCAAAAGACACATTAAAAAGGTGTTTTTTGTTTAGTTTTTTAAGTCTGACTTAGATTTTATTTACTGCTGAGTGACAGTTGTAATATTAAATCACTATTAACTGCATTCCCAGCTAGCATGTTCACATGGGGCTCATGAGAATTATATTTGGGCTGCAGACGAGGGTCCCACAGGGGTCTGACTGCGGTTTCTATGGTGGCCTCACCTGTATTTCTGTTCTAACTAGAGGTGGGAAAATTCAATCGAAAAATCGAATATCCGCGTTTTTTGCTTTACAGTTTTAAAATCGATTTTTTTTGTTAAAAAATTTAATTTTTTTTTCAAATATATAAAAATAATCCATTATAAATTTTTGGTCATTTTGATTGCTTTTTATTGATCTTTTTACTTGTGTTCTTGGGCATTATAGCAGAAGAATGATGATTTAGCTAATGTGTTGTTTTAACTGAAATCAAGAAAAATGACAAGCAAAACAAAAGTTTTGTACATTTTTTTTTGTTTGATTTTAATCTACAAAAATCGAAAAATTATCGAAAAATCGACACCTTTCTATACATATACATATCATTAGGTACCAAAAGTTTCATCAATACATAAAGAAACGACATAATTCATCTATTCCATTTGTTTCCCAGTGCATTAGAAAATTGTTTTTTTCTTTCTTAAACTGCCTGTACGTTTTTTTTTTCAGAGAAAATCTGCCAGAGCTGGGAAGACAGGCCACAAAAAGTTGCTTGATATGTTATCAGTATCTTACAAAAGGGTGTGAATACTCCCTAAACATAGAAACACAGTCACTAAGTTAACATCTCTGCTAACTAGCTGCTTATTCCTTACTTCCACGGATGCACATGCGGTCAAAAATCAGGTTCAGACGCTGGATGAATGAAAATAGCGACAACAGCCATCTGGTGGCATTGGAACATGTGGATGTATAGTGTGATTTATTGCCCTGTGCTTCTCTGTGACAACGATCGACTTGAGTTGGAACAAATCACTTTTAACAAGGCGTGTGTGCGAAGTTCTGCCGTCACACAGACCTACAGATCAGAGGAATCCATCTGCTCACAGCGTTAAATATGAATACATAACCGCCTCTCCCTGCTACGCCTCACCGTCAACAACCAAACAGTCCAATAAAACCTACTGAACTTCCTAATCTTAAACTGAAGCATGAGAAAAAGCTGTTTTTTTACTAAGTTCATGAAGCTGTTTTAATATAAAAATAATGTGGTCAGTGGTTATTAATAATAATCAATACATGCGACAACTTTCATTTGCTTTTTCCAGCCTGTGTGTCCTTAAACCTGAGATAAGACTGCAAAAACTGAAATCTAAGATTAAAAAACTTAAATTGAGTACACATATGCTTATTTTTTAAAATAATTCTTAGTTTATATGCCAGAAAATTCCTCTTGTTTTAAGAGTATTTTTACTTGTTTTGGGAAATCTTGACAAGCCAAATATTCTTGTTGTGTTGGCAGATAATTTATCTTATTTTAAGCAACATTTACCTCATTTTTGTATTTTTTTTCTTGTTTTTTAAGGCTTAGTTTTTGCAGTAAAGACTGCCTACCCCTCATTACATCCATCAATTACAGACATTATTATACTGGTTTAGTTTGTCTGGTTTCCAACCTTTTCTGTCGACCTTGAAGTCGATGACGATTGGTTCCACTGTTCCCTCGCGGTTCCTCCCTAAGCCTTCACCTGTCCTCCAGCCCATCTTCCTCATCAGAAACTCCCCAACGCCTCCTGAAACTGGAGCTGCCTTGAGGAACTGGTCCTAACAAGATGCAGATCGGCACAGTTACTCAGCAGGAAAAAAATAAAAAGATCAAGGGAAATTCATTCATTATCCTAACCACTTAGTCCAATTCAGGGTCGCGGGGAAGCTGGACCCTATCCCATCAAGTGAAATTAAAATAACCAATTACCAAATAACCAAATTAACCTAATATAAATGTAACATTTTCTAAATAGTTCTGACATTTTGTGAAAAAAAAAAAACATGAAACAGACGGAAAGTTGACCTGCACTGATAATCTACAGTCTAGATCATCTCTCCCTCCACCAGAGCTCCAAGAAATGACTGTCCAGGTGAATTTCAGCTGGTGCTGACCAAGTCCTGCTGGTTCAGCCTGAGAACTGGTCCCTTCACTAGCCTCTCCCTGTGCTTCACATTTCACACGTTTAGCCAGGTTGGTAAAAAAAACATCTTTCTAATTGTTAAGTTTGTTTGTTTGTTCTAGAAATATGAAAACGTGTGTATACCTATCTACATAAGAATGGTGCATGTTATATAAACACACTGCTTTACAGAAACACAGCCGATGCTTCTGGTAAAGAGGAGAAACTGACAGAAAGGTCTGCTGTAATTTCGCTTTTGTGAAGAAATATCAAACTTTTCCATGTTTACAAAAATAAATGAAGCAGCTGTTGCTTGAAGATGCTGAATTACAAAAAGGGAGATAACATTTCTGGTCAATTCAAAACAAGGCCGCAAACGCCTGCCGCAGAACGTAACACGGCTTAACTTGTGTAAAGAAATGTTAAACCTTTATATATTTTACCAGAACGATGAAACGCACATGTAACATAAAACATTTGCTGTTTGAATAGCCAACATGTGTTACAGAAAGGAGATATTGTTTCCTGGAAATATGTAAATATGTCCATAAACTTCGGCAACAAAACATTACACTTCCTACCTTTAAATAAACACTGAACCTTTGGATATTTAGAGGATTGGTGAAGCATGATGTGGCGTGCCCGTTCTGTAACTAACGTGTTGCAGTACAAACATAATGTTCAGGTATTTTACCTTTTTCAGCCACGCTTGTGGTCCACTTGTAGACAGCTCCTCAGAGCTGAGGACCTGAGCTCCAGTGGAACCAGTGAAAAGACCAGGAACATAACTGGACTGGGCCCATGCATCTACCTAAATTATAATGTAACAAAACAATTTAAGATGGATTTGTGTTTAAAACACTAATAAATCAAACAAAAATGGTTTAGATGTTTAAAAAAAACACTTTTAAGTTGAGCTTATTTTAGTACACGTGGCATATTTCCTACCTGCTCTTGTGCCCGCGTCAGCATGCACATGGCGTTGATGTCATTTGGGTTTTCAGCAAGTCGCTTCTGAGCTTTGATTCTCTCAGTGACAGCCTGAGTGATGTCTACGTGCTGGGGAGGGAGACGTTATATAAGCCTGAGTTACACTGAGAGAAAATAGCTGACACCACCTGGAATCTGGCTCGAGTGCAGATGGAAAGTCTCGAATAAGCTCCAGTCCAGGTTACAGGTGGAATCCTGGCTCAAACCGTGAGATTCCCAATCAGAAAATCTATAGTTATTATTCCAAACGGAGCAACTAAAAATTCCCACAATTAATCCAAAAAATTGTGAGACTGACCTTGATGGTGTTTACATAATTATATTTAGAGATGTAGTTCAACACATATAAATCTGTAACCTGATAGGGTTCATGCAGAATGTCTTATCTTTGAGCCCCCAGACAAAAATGATAAAGTCTTTACATTTTAGTGAACTTTTCTTTTATTAAAAGTGTTGCTATATGAAGAAAAAAAACAGTCATTTTAGGTTTACAAACCCTTTCCACATATAAACTGCTTTCAAACAGCGGTATTCCCTTTCCACAGCAACAGGTAAAATATTTCTTGCAAAATCTGAAAGGAAGTATTAATATTAAGTGAAGTGAAATAAACTATTTATGACAAAGGAGGATGAAAATTTCACGATTTATTTGTTAAAAGATAGCAGGATGAATTTTAAAACTGTGTGAAGCTGCTTTCCTTCTCAAAACAGAGGCAACACTATCTGACAGTGACTTTCCAGCCATTAGACGAGTTTTTCTGCTGAAGCAAGCAAAAAAAGCAGGATTACAATCTCAGCACTTTAGTTTTGTGAGGGAAAGTCTGTTTTTTCAAAGACTTTTTTGCTGTAAAGAGAATTTTTGAAGCTTTGTACTTCTCATAAAAACTGCTAAATTAAAGCAGTACGTTAGGAGGTAGTTTTTAGGGAGCGTGCACTTCTTTTGGCGTGTGGACAGAGTGGAGATTCAGCAGAGCAGGAGGCAGAATTAGCCACAAACATCAGTTCATCATCAGCTAATATGTGATGATGTCTATCATAAGCTAGCACCCAGGGAGCACTTAAAAAACTTTGTCAATGTGCAATAAAACAATTATTAGCCTTTCTCATGATAATAATGTGCTCATCCCTGGTTTTTTCATGATCCCCTCTCTTGCGGGATACCTCAAGGGTCCATTTTGGGCCCATTGCTGTTTTCTCTTCAGGACACATTTTGAATAAACAAAAATGAAATTTTTCATTAGTTTTGTGTCTAGAAATGTGCTTTTTACAATTATGCCTGATCTTATAGTGACTGAAGGAGTTAGACATGCTTTTACCACCAAATTATTACACTGGTTTTGGCTTCACTTTACTGGTTTCCGGTCTGTTTTTACAAAAGATTTAATTGTTACCTTTTAAGGTTTTGATTGGGCTGGTACATCATATTTGTGTGAACTTGTCCACTAATTAAAAACATGATTTCCGCTCCATTCCTTACCTGCTGCGGTAAATCAGGAAAAACGCTGTTGTTGTCTGTTGCCAGGACTGGCTGCTCAACATCTGGTAACCCTGCAGAAGTATCAGCTGATGGTAAGGCAGGCGTTGCTATGGGAACGTTTGTCGGTGCCTTTCTGGAAGCAGCTGTGGTTTTGTCAGTTGTTTTGTCAACTGGGATCCACTCTCCATAGGCACCCAGTCCATCTCCCTCCTGGAGAACACACATCACAAGATGACACTTCTTTGCAGAAGAACAAACTGTAAAGTGGAGACAGAGGCTTTCCTCTGCTTCAGTGGGCGAATGTGAAAACAGTAACACTGCATCTGTACATTGTTGAAATATTAAGGGAAAGTTCAAATAGCACCCATGACTGAGCTGCAGGAGGGAGCACAACTCACTTTAGTGTTTATTAACAGTTTTTCATTGACTGCGGGGTGTGTTGCATGTGCTGCACTTGACTTTCTGCTTCCCCTCCAATGAGACGGCTCCCAGTTTAAATAAAGACCGCCGCCATGAGACGTTAGGTCAGACATCCCTTGTGCTTTGACCAGGGGAACTGCTTACTATTTGGAAAGTAGGGGCTGCCCTGGATGTATATGGATTGGAAATCTAAGGCCCCGAAACGTATCGGAAAAGCACAACACGTGTCAAATGGAGGATTTGAGGCAAACAGCCTCAAATTAGAGATGAAAGAAGCCATCATAGAGTTACTCTGGATGGTGCCTGTTAATTAGCCAAACACATGGTAGCAACTAAAGGCATTAGCCCTGGTCAAGGCGACTTGCTGATGTACTCTGATGGCCTCCCAATCACCAAAGCATCTTCTGGATGTGGTGGAACCAACAAATCTGTAGCAACTGTGTGATCCTTCAATTTAATATGGAACAAAATCTCTGAGGAACACCTCCAACACCTTGTTGAATCTATGACAGAAAGAATTAAGGCAAAATCGGGTCCAACATTGTACCAGCAAGAGGAATCCCATAAAGGAGACCTTTCACAGGTTCAACAGTATTACAGCTTCTATGATCCACTTAAAAAAAAGCACCAATAAAAGATAAGAAACGTCTGTCTCATTATCATTGTGTTTTCTGTCTTAGTACAATTTACTAAGTTTTGACAATTTAGATATGTAAACGTCTGCAGCAAACGTAAATATTGAAATATTAAATGGTGTAGCACTCCCACCCTCCAAATACGTACAGGAATTTACACAACATGAAGCTTGAGAGCATAGACCGTATATGAAAGATGGACGGCGCCTCCGGCTGTTAAAAATGAAGCCTATGTGGAAGTGCATAAAACTGCAGTTCCCCCTTCATCCACTAGGGGCTTCAAAACAGAGTGAAACCCTATAGACTCCCATGTTAAAAAGACCAACTTCACAGCAGAAATAAACATGTTTACAGCCTGGTTCAAAAATTTATTTTAGGTTTAATAGGTCAGGTTCACCTTCATGACAACTGTGGGAGGAGTGAATTTTTTTTCTGACTCGCCCGTTTAAAAGTAACTTAATCCCGAAATTTGGCATATTTAGGGGCGTGTACTTTTGATTGACAGGTAACCGATCTCCTTCTTCAAGTAAGAAGATTTTAAGTTTAGTTTATTATATTACAATATGACGACTTTTATGCATGATGTTTTTATTCAATTAAATTTGTAATGTCATCTCAACATTTTTTTTTTCTTTTAGTGTTTCTTACTCTATTTTATAATGTTGGAGGATTTTATTCTCTTAATTTCTTATTTTGTCTTAACATCTTTTATTTTTTTCCAGTGTTTTAGCTTTCTGATATAGTTCATATGGTTCATGTCTCACCTCTTGAGACACAATTTTACATGTTTGCTGTGTTGTATATATATCTGGGTGTCATGTGGGCTTGATTTAGAGGGATTTTATGGGTAATTTTGTTATTTTTCTCTTTATTTAGCTTTTAATGTAAAGCCCTTTGGGCTATATTTTTTTTATTGTATGAAAAGTGCTTTATAAATAAATATTGATTGATTAATATTGAAGTAACACACCATAATATTTACATTTTCATTTTTATTACTAATCCTATTGATTGCTATGATACGTTTTATTATAAGGAAAAAACAATCATGGGAATCAAATTTACATTATGTAATTGTATAAATTGTTATGCTTTTAAGATCGTTGTTTTAAATTACATTAATGTTCATAGAGACAACAGACAGCAATGGCTAAAATCTAACACATTTCCACATCAGTGTTCATCAATGTCCACTGTCCCTATTTCAATAAATAAATAAATAAGTGCCTGTTGACTGTAGCACACTGAGGGTAAACACAGCACTGCTGGCATAAAAAAAATACATTATTGATTTAAAAAAAAAAAAAAAAAAGACCCCATGCCTAAAAAATAGAACACACATTTTAGTCCAACGATGTGTTTAGGAAGAAATTAGCTGCTAAGACAAATACTTTCTTTTTTTTTATTTTAAAGAAAGAGTCATAAAATTTATCAAATGACACTTCACCCAAATTCACCCAAGTCCCACAATCATTACACCTTCGACTACAGTAACAAAAAATGCTATTTCGAAATGAAAAAAGGATCAGGAGTCTTGTGCATTAAAGAGTGCGTGGCTTTCATATCAAAAGAGGAAACAGAAAATCTAAAACTATGTATGCCATGTAAAAATTCACATAAATGCTGACTGCTGGGTCGGAGATGCTGAAACATGTGGTTAACACAGGTTGACATGCAGGAGAGCTGCAGCTGACAGCACACTAAGACCTGGAGTCTGCTGCCATTTCACCACATTACAAAGGGATATCTTATTTAGGATGTAAACAGGACAAGAAATAAAATAAAATACAAGAACAAAAAATGTTTTCATCAGAGATTATGAAGCAGAAACGAGTGAGTCCAGTGCTGGTCAATGCCCACCATGAGTTTATCTGAGTCACACAGACTCAGAGAAAAGAGTTGAAATGAGACTATCAGAGTGCACCTAGAGTCTCCATAGCAACTGGCTTTTCTGTCCTGCAGGGACCCGCTACGCCCTGAGACTTGACTGTGAATAGTGTCAGGGTGCAGCTGGTTGGATCTTCACAAATGTGGCACTTACAGAAGAAAAATATTATTGCCAGTCTATCATTTTCTCAAAAACTGTGCACCAAGAAAGAATACATTCACATGAGCAGCTCAGCTGGTTATAGTGTTTAAACAAATTTGATAGCTTTTCATATCACCAAAAGCAAAATCTACCCCATTTAAAGGAATGGAATTCTGCCAGATCAAACTAAAAACGTTACCTCGATTTGGAGCCCTGTGATTCAGGCATACTTTCACGTAGAAACTTCATCTTAAAGGACATTTTGAAATAACTCACGATTTTGACCCGATCACTGTTGGAAGTTTTATGTAATTTGAGATTTTGCCATTGAATCGCACACTAAATTTTTCCTAAAATATCCAGCAAATTCTTAAACAACCTTCTTCCAATGCTCATAGTTTCTTTTGTGCAAGTACAAATTACATATGAAAATGTTGGCATTTTTGTCTACTGTAAACCAATGGGACCGTTGTTGCATTGGGCCTTATGTTTTTTGTCTCAAATTGCCTCAGAGCACAGAGAACCTGCACCCCAGGTCTAATTGGTTATATTTTTTCACTAATTGGGGTCTTTTTTACCTGCCATAAAACTGCTCATAATAACAGAATCAATATATTTGTATGTTCAGCTCACATTTCTGTCACTCATGGTTTAAAAACTGTTAGTATGATTCAGTTTTTGAAAAGTGTTTGTTTGTTTGAATCATCTTTTGTTGGGGTTTTCCTATTTAAGCTTATGTTACATATGGCCCTTTTCCACTAGCACCAACTAAGCCCTACGCCATTTCAGCCAACACCGCTCTACCCATAGATTGCTCATAAAAAGATTGCCGGAGCCTCCGTGACGTCACCCATAGGTTTCTGAAGAGCTGAATTGAAGCCCGGTGGGCAGTTCCTACCATCGCCATCTTGGCAGGGGAATGCGTGTCGTCTTTCCCGGAAAATACAAATATGGGCAAAGAGGTGGAGCTGAGAGGGGGGCGGTGAGCGTCATGGTGGATGATTGACATTGAGCGAACTCCGAGCTTTCTGTAGCTAAGAGCTAACCGAGCTAACCCGGAGATGACAGGAGCTAACCAGCTAACGGAGGTAAGTGGGCTAAAGCTAAGTTATGTTGTTAACCGGCTAAAAACTGCGGTTGTTCTACGTTCTTCTGACTTGAAGCGGGAGATCGGTACTTGTCAATCAAAAGGACATGCCCCTAAATATGCCGAACTTCAAGATTAAATCACTTTCAAACGGTCAAGTTAGAAAAAAATTCACTCCCCCCACAGTTGTCATGAAGGTAAACCTGACCTATGAAACCTAAAATGGATTTTTGAACCAGGCTGGAAACATGTCTATTTCTATTGTGAAGTTGGTCTTTTTAACATGGGAATCTATGGGGATTTGCAGCCAGCCCTAGTGGATGAAGGGGGAACTGCAGTTTTATGCATTTCTGCATAGGCTTCACTTTTAACCGCCGGAGGTTGCCGCTTGGCCCTCCCTCATTTCCATTACAATGTAGCAAGGTGGCTCATACGTATTGAGCATTAATTTGTTTGCAACACACATATGGGTCCTTAAAAATAATCCTATTTCAATTTTAAGATGCATCATCCAGCTCACTTTCAATTTTTCCATCAGCCAAGATGCGTCTTCAAAGGTCTTCAGATCCTGGTTGGACCACAATGTTGGAGGAAAGACACTGTGCTGTGCTGTCAACTGCTGAAACTACCCAAATTACGGTAGCAAATGGTGGGTTGAGAGTCAATTTAGTCATAACTTATCTTGTAACGCCAAATTCTGGGCAGTAGTGACCTCCAAACTGTACACGTCACATTTTCAGCCTGACACCACACTGTCAGAACCCCAACAGAAATGCCTACAAACCAGAAAGAGTGGTGTCGGGCTGGGCTTAGTAGGTATGTGCTACTGGGAAACACCTTTTGGACAGCACTGAGGTGTGCCGCACGTCCTCCAACCTCATTAGGCCATGCACCAACACCATAGCAACCATTTACACAGCTGCTCCTGTTTTCTGAGAGATTTCATTATGGGTGCCCCCATAGTGCAAGTATCATGCCAGCCACAGTGTCTCTCATCAGAGCTCACAGGACAATTACAACTGCATGACAGGTAATTACGAGTTTAGTCTTTTTTTTGTTTTATTTATTTATTTTTCTTCTGCAGAGCTGAATCTGTACATTTTGCCTCCTAGTCATGTCTGCTTATTCTCCTCACCAGCTGCGAGGACTCTGACAGAATCTGTCCAAGTCAGGAACTGAGAAAACTGTCCAGTTTATTGTGTTTGCAGGTGTGATGATGGCAAATGGCAAAGATAGGTCAGCAGGCTTTCATTGTGCTCGATAAAATAATGGATTACTATTATTTTTGGATGCACAAATGTAACTTCTGATGTTAAAAGCTTCAGACTAATTTTTACAGACCCCGTACAGAAACTGGAGCGGAAGCCCTGTTTTGACAGGAGTCAGACAAAAGTTTGTGGAACGAACCACATTTTTTCATGACTGCTCAGGACTTTGCAATTCTGCTCACACACTCTCTCAGCATGCTCACTGGGTGAATGCCTTCAGGCGTTCAAACCACAGTTTTTCAGCGTCTGTAAACTTTTGGAAAAACTGACAGTGTCAACTATTCAAATCAAAAGTCAAAATGTAAAGCTTGCATAAACAGGGATTTGCTGAGTTTTTGGAACATATTTACTTGTATATTTTTTTTTACTGTTTCATGCATTTAATAACTGAATGTTTTGATCTACGATGAAGCAAGGTTTCATTATAGATATGCTGCTGATAAATCTGCAGCAGTATTATGATGCTATCATGTCATTATGGAGGAATTTCTGAGGAATGTTTCCAGCACCTTGTTGAATCTATGACACCAAGAATTAGAGAAGTTCTGAAAGAAAAAGGGGTCCAACACGAAGGTGCTGAAAAAATTGGTTGTGGAACAATTCTGAATCAATTCTCAATCAATTTTTAAATAAAAAAATAACAAAGTTGCCTATTGTTCTTTGCCTTGTCCTGCTTCTGCTGGATGATAAAGGTTTACATTTCAAACAGAGCATTGCGTGCATTGTGGGTGATGGACACACGTTGTACATGCAGCGTGGTGGAGGGAAGCCGATATATGACTAATAATAAAAATAAAAACAACCACAGACACAGCTGTACCAGAATTAAAGAAAAGCAACAATCCTTGTGATGGATTCAATGAGGGAAGCTATTTGAGCATCAAACACATGTAGATTAACGGGGCACGGCCTTAATGGCAACTGGGAAGTTTAACTTTAGTCACTTTGTTTGCGTATAGCACAAACATAATTTTATTTTAATCACGGACAAAAAAGTTGTTTAGTTTCTGAGAAATAATTATTAAGTGTACATCAAAGTGGGATGGCTAACCTGCTTTTCTGTGTGAGTCCCAGAGTCATGTTTGTTAGAAATTCTGTTCCTTTTGATAATATTTTATGTTATCAAACTCATCTGATTATTTATGATTACTGATGAGAAATCTGTGAGTGAAAACTTGGAGAATTGTGGATGTGAAGCATTGTATGATAGTGACTGAATTATAAGGGTGATGAAGATGCACAGCACCAGTCCAACCTGGTCCTACCAGTCCTTCGACCACACTCGACCCCTCAGTTCACCTCGATCATGTCATCTTGCTTCATCTTAATGTAAACCAGCTTTTTATGTAAAAATTAAAGTATTTTTTCCTGTATTTCTTCATTAAACTAGTTCCCTCATGTCATGATATGAAGTTTCAAGCATTTTTCTCAGCTTTGGTTTCCTGTTTTATTTTGTAGTTTTTCGCTCTTTCCTGTGTAGCCTTTGTTCTTGTTAATTGTTTATGTGGTCTCATTAGATTCATTGTTTACACCTGTGTCTTGTTTCGTTCTGTCAGTATTTCTAGCCCTCAGTTCGGTTCTGTTTTGCTGGTCCATTGCGCCTGTCTAGGTTATGTTTGACCCTGTGTTTAGTTCCCTGCCTGTAGTAAATAAAGAAATGTCAATTCTGTAACCTACTCTGTCCACTCATCTCTTCGTTTGGGTCTTCACCTCCACCAAACCCTGACACCTCAGTTAAATCTCGAAGAATCTGACTTTCTCTATTAAGTTTAGCTTCACAGATTCTCAGAGAAATGAAAGCATTGCTAAGAATTCACCCATTTTGTGCGACTCTTCGTACCTTCTTGCGATGCTGACACCCTGAGGAGACTGGAAACTCTTTGGCAATGCCAGCATCACTGCGCACAGATGGACGAACCGTGGTGTTCTGCAGAGATAAAAGGCCAGAGTGTGTTACTTTAATGAGCTATAAAAGATGTACAACATGCGGATTCTCGAGACAAAGAGCAACATGTGTGTGGACGTTACATTGATGTTGAAGCTGATGACTTTCTGCTCTCGAATGGCCGCTCCTCCAAAGGGTCTGTCATCATCCTCTTCATCTGAAACATGAGGTGCTGCAACTGGCAGCTCTCCTGCACTGTCCACAATCATCTTGCATTTCTAAAAACACACACAGCACAAAAAATTAACTTTCAATCTGATTTAAAATCTTTTCCCACAATGCTTTTTTACAATTTTATTTTAATACATGTGTTTTCACCTTTTAAAAATAATCCAGTACTTTAAAATTACCGTATTTTTCGGACTATAAGTGCCACTTTTTTTTTTATTTTTTTTTTTAGCTGTTTCTGCGACTTACAGTCCAGAAAATACGGTAACTTTACCTTTATTATCAACCACTCATCTAAAGGTAAGATCATGGTTAATTATCTTCCCTTTGTTGTTGGAAAGTCTTTCAGCGGTTCTCTGAACTCTCTGAAGGAGTGTGTGTAAGCTCTGCCCTCTTACATCAGTGAACTCCTTGATGCTGATGCTGTTGGCCTGTTTCGCTACTTTCTTCTTCACTTCCTCTAAAGCAGCAGCGTTGGTCTGAGTTGCAAGAGGAGGCAGCTTGTTGTTAATGGAGGGCAGTGGGAGCAGCGAAGACAGGGTCCCGATGTTGGACAAGGCTGCGGTGACGGTGGCTGAGAGGGAAGCAGAAATACACTCAAGGATTTTAATAAACTATTTATTTCATATTTCAGTTGCAAAGAAGTGTCATGGTGAGAGGAGATGATCGTACCAGCAGTCATACTGGCCATCGCGGCGTTCATGGCCATGCTTGGCAGAGTCAGGGGAAGCACCGTAGACCTGAGGCTGGCAGGAATGGGCATACCAGCTTTCACGCACATCGCAGCAGCATTGGCCTTGGCAATTTCCAGCAACTGCTCCTTATCTGAGAACACACGCAAAAATAAAGAAGGTGTAAAATACCAGAAACATCGAGGTCAGACTTACTGAAGATGATGCGACTGGACGGTAACGGACCCAGTTCGCTGATGCGGTGCGGGCTGTTGCTCCGACTCCTGTTTTTGCGTGAAGGAGACCTATTTTTGCGGAGGATGAGAACAGGGGAGTGACTCGGTTCGCGTTTCCAGCGGTCCCTCTGGCTGTATGTGACCCTACGCCGACTGCCCGAGGCTGACCGAGAGCGTGATCTCCGTGACCTCCGGTCTGTAGACCTACACGCATAAAACTTGGTAAGTCAACATGGTAACTAGGTAAACCACTATGGCAGGAAAGAAATGTTGATAAAAACAGCTATACAGCCGCACCTTGACCGTGATCTCTTCCTTTCCGAGGGGCTCCTCGACCTGGATCGTCTCCTGTAGCTCCTGTACGGGGATTTGGATCTTTTCTTCTTCTTTGATGACTTTCGTTCTCGGCTCCTCTGTGGAGACTTGGATTGTTTCTTTCTTTTTCTTGTTGGTGATTTAACACTAGCATGAGACGAGCTGGGGGTGTCTGATGCTTTACACTGACGGAGGTTGAACTCGGGGGGCTTTTCGGATTCAGTGGATGTGGGCCGGATTAGTGTGGATCCACCAGGACCTGTAGTTTTAGCAATCAACAATAAAATACATGAAATAACACATGTAAAGGAAATGGAACAACAGTTTTAAAAACGCAGTTGCACCTGCAACTTGATCAGATGTTCAAACTGAGACATTTTACCATTTTGTGGAAAATATGAGCTAATTGTGAATCTGATGGCAACAACACATCTGTAAAAAGTTGGAACAGGAGCAATAAAAGGCTGAAAAACTGGAGAAGCATTCAACAACCCATGTATAGATTAATTGGAAACAGGTCAGAAACATGACTGGGTATAAAAATACATTTCAGAGAGAAAATATGAAGACTGGACGAGGTTCAACAATCTTAGGAAAAGTGGTCTAAAAATCTTGGACTAATTACAGAAAAATGCTCCTCAATATAAAATTGTGACAACTTTGTAGATCCCATCGTCTACACTGTTCAATACCAACAGATTCAGGGATTCAGAAAGAATCTCTGTGCACATGGGACCAGGCCAAAGATCAACATGTCAATTTCTGTCTGGAAAGCATGGCCTTGCAGACTGAAGAGGAGAGCTTGTTATGAGCTGCTCACTAGACGACTGAAAAGCTGCATCTCCGACTGTATGGGGTTGCATTAGTGTCTGTGATGTGTGAAGCTCCATCAATGCTGAAAAGTACATGGAGGTTTTAGAGCAACATCTGCTCCCATCCAGACAACGTCTCTTTCTGGGAAGACCTTGCAGATTTCAGCAAGACCAAAGTCCAAGTGCTGACTGGCCTACCTACTGTCCAGACCTTTCACCAATAGAAAACATTTGGAGCATCATGTTGTTTGAGGAAAGGGATGCTATACAGTGGCAAATATAACCCTATTCCAACTTTTTACAGACATGTTGCTGCCATTAACTTCAAAATGAGCTTCTGTTTTCCATAAAATGGTAAAACATCTCAAGTTTGAACATCTAATAAGTTGTTTTTTTCTCCTGGGAATAAAATATGATTTAATGAGATTTGCAAACCATTGAATTCTGTTTTTTATTTACACTTCACAGAAAATCCTGAAGTTTTTGGAATTTGGATGATGTTTCTCACTGAATCTTCTGTTTGATATCTGATCAGAGAATCCAGATATTAGACAGGGCCGACGGGAGCAGAGATGCTGCTACATTTCATTAAGAAACAAGAACATGGTAAGTCTGGTTGCTATGGTGATTCTGACAGGAGAGCCAGAGAAAACAGCATCAGTCTATAGAAGCCTAAGGCAGACAGGGATGAAAACAGCTGCTGCCAAAAAAAACTGCACATCTTATCGGTGTCAATTTTGACCTGGTAAGTTCAAAGCTCAGATAAAATCAGAGTAAACTGGAGTTTGGTTGAGAGAACAGAGATAAAAATGCATGTATAAAGGAATTAGAGGTTATTAATGTAGTTTAAATGTGAAGTGCACAACATTAACACATTCTAACCTGAAAACTAAGCAAAACTAAACTGCACTAAAAGGACATAATATCAGAATGATCAACATTCCCACAGTGAAAAGGGAAACTTCCTGTCACCCATTTTAACTAAATGATGTTTTTGCAGTTAACAACTGAGTTGACACAGTAGCCCATACCACTCGGTGGTCCACTGGTTTGAATCCTACTTGAAACAAAAGACGACTTTGTGTCTATAGATTTACTCGAACAAGGGTTTCATGTGGAGTTCCTCAAGGCTCCATTTTGGGCCACCTTATAGATTGTCAGCATCTAAATCAGGGAACACCAAAATTGGAGCTCTTGGGCCAGTGTCCTGCAGGTTCTCAATGTGACCCTGCTCCAACGCACCTAACTCAAATTAATGAGCCATTGCGCAGAATTTTATAGGGTGATGGATCAATTTAATTTGAGTTCAGAGGGTTGAAAACCTGAAAAACGCTGCCCACAGAGGTCAGAATTTGGTGGTCCCTGTTTTATATTCTCACATTACTTCTGATTGTGGAAACAAACTAAAATTTTTATCATTGCTTTTTACTATGTTGCCTAAACAGAAAACTCTGTTCCAATACAGAGCTTAGTGCATGCCTCAGACAAATTAAAACTTGGATGTGCCAAAATTTTCCTCAGCTAAATTAAGATGGATATGAAATTGTCTTTGAAACCAAAAATGGACATTTGTGTGGGAAAATTGGTGGGACTCACTGGTCAGATTCAGTATTGTTGGGAATCTACTTGAACTGCGGGGACAACTTTGTTTTAATTGGTAGCTTTAGATCTATTCAAGCAAAACTGGCATGCCAAATTCCACATGGCTTGATTTAGGCCCCCTATTGTTCACCATCTACAAGCTCCCACTAGGACAAATCATAAAAACAAACAAAACATCTTATTATAATTATGCTGATGATACTCTGCTCTATAATACTATTGCTGGAAAGGTTTAGCTTAATAAAAATAACCATGAATTTACTGTCAAACATTAGTATCTAGCGGCAATATTAAAAACAATGGCTCCAATAGAAATCTTTGTTTCATTTTGAACCACCCACTTAATGCAATACCCAAGTCAGCTTTTTACTAAAAGAAAATGATCTAGAATGAGGGACTTCTGACTTGGTGATGACCAGCACAGTAAAAATGTGCTAAGTCACAGAAAGCAGGTTAACAAGTGAGCCAAGCTAAGATGACGCCCAACAGAAAAACTTTGTTTTCACCATTTGAAACAACTCATTATTAAAACTTACAGAACAACTAGTTCATTTTACATTTTTCCCCACAATTTAAAGTTAAAAAAGGAATAAAATAGTGCTCCCTGCCTTGTTTTTCTGTTTTTTCTTCAGTTTTTTCTGCTGCCACATCCTTTTGGTCCAGGTCCTGTAGATCTTCAAGTTTTGACTCAGCCGTCTCTTCTGCTTGGATGTGTCTTTCAGTAAGGTTGAGGGCATGCATAGGGGGCTGAAGATGCGTGGACTGCATGGACTCATCCAAATCTCTCATCTCAGAGGAGCTACAAACAACCAACCACAGCAGCATGAACAATGACGACTGGTTTCCCTTTACAATACATGCTCATGTCACACAAGGCCACTTGAAAATGACTGAACACAAAACATGGACATAAAAGAAGAAAGTAGGCGGGAATTATATGAGGTTAAGACCAAAACTTTCCAAGTCTGACATCTTTCACTATAAAGTTTTACTACTTACTTGGGACAGGTCCTGTGGCACTGTGGATTGGACTCAGAGTGGGAGCTCAGTCCTGGGCAGTGGTGTGCAGGCGTAGGATGAGAAACGGAATT